>NW_020837998.1:4214779-4343035 GCF_003676395.1 Aethalodelphis obliquidens
TGTGTGTGTGTGTGTGTGTGTGTGTGTGTGTGTGTGTGTGTGTGTGTAGGAGCAATCTCTTTAAAATGCCTCTTTCCTTTCAACTACTTTTATGTGCAAATTTTTATTGGAGAGAGCAATCCCAGTTTCCTGTGATTTCAAAAGAATAATAGTCCAATATTCAGATATAAACACTAGAAAAAAGGCCATTCTACAACCCAAAATATAATTCAACGAGCTGCTGTATGATTGGTTAACATTTCAAACATAAGAGCTTTCTATGCCTTGATTCCTCCACATTCCTTGCAATAATTTATCCAGTTTGCCTGATTGATTGACTCTTTGAATTACAAGACACATTTAGTTGGATGAAGTACCTACATCATCAAATCAATATAGAGTTGTGTTCCTGTATTAAGTGCCAGTTTAGAAAGTGTGATTGAATTTCCATAGAAATGAATTGATGTGATAAATTTCTTTGTTATTTGGATTAGACATAGAAAATAAGAAACAAGGGAATATAAGTTTGCTTTGTTTTATTATAAGAATAGATTCTGCTCTACTTTGAGCATGTTTGCCCTTAAATTTGATATTAGGTGGTTTTAAAAAGTGTAGTATATAAGTAATGGATATTAATTCCTAGTATTTTGCATCAAATAGATCCAAAATTACATAGGCTGCATTCACTGACACTGCCATGAATTTGGATATTTTTAATATGAACCACAGGGATAACACTAAATAGATATAGCTCCTAGAAAAATACATAATTGACTAAAAACATTCATTTGAAAAAAACAAATCCAAACATTTATAAAATGGCATTTTGAAAATTCCTTTCAGACAAGTAATTATAAATTATACTATGCCACAAATTGTATTAAGGTTATAGCTCTAAGATGCCAAAACAACTGCTGATTTCAGGGGAAGAAAAAATTTTAAATGATATTGGTATTTGTATCAGTCAGGGTTCTCCAGAAAAACAGAACCAATAGGATATATCTATTTATATTTATATCCTATGTATCTATATCTGTATCTATGTTATCTATATCTATATATCAGAGAGAGAGAGAGAGATTTTAAAGTATGGCTCATGTGATTGTGGGGACTCGCAAGTCTGAAATCCATAAGACAGGCAGCAGGCTAGCAAGCTGGGAACTCAGGCAAGATTTCTACATTGGTCTTGAGGTGAATTCCTTCTCCAGGAAACGTCAGGTTTTGCTCTTAAGGCTTTCGACTGATTGTATGAAGCCTATCCATATTATCTAGGTTAATCACCTTTACTTAAAGTCAACTAATTGTAAATATTAATCACATCTACAAAATAACCTCACAGCAACATCTAGACCAATGTTTGACCTTGGTCATACTTATTTTCATAGAAGAAATAAATATGTTCCTTTACTTCCTACAGTATCCCCTTAGTTGGGGGAACATTAGCCTAGCCAAGATGACATATAAAATTAATAATCACAACATGTGTACATAAATAGATCATTCTTTGCCTTTCCCTTTTTTAAGTCAATTATTTGTTATTGGTACATTGTGTAAGTACAGTCTGAATTATATGCTTATAATCAATATATAAGAAAAAGAGCTCATTAGAGAAATTGACTAGTATCAGGCTAAGTTATTACATTCTAGAGTGTTTAGTAACTAACCTGTAAATAGAAGCTATTGATGGTAGATCACTACAACCTCCTTTTTAGAGTCAAAATGAACACAATTTTCCCCATAATCTCTTTCAGTCATAGATAATGACTCTGGGTTATAAAATTATATAAAATTATTCTGTTTTTGACCAAATTCCCTACCCAAACTATCTGTAGCCCATATGTTTTACTATAATGAAATTGAAATTTATTCAGAGGTCTATAAAATATTGCATTTGATAGGTTTCCAAGTTCTTAAATTGCTAATATGAATTATTAATTAGAAGAATATTATTTTTCTAAAAGATCAACAAGTAAAAGGTAATAAGTATTGTGTAGATATTTACTTGATATTGTCGAGTATACACTGTAAAGGAACAATTTTTTTGAGTCAAAATTATAGTTATAGGGTAGTGTTATAATTCTTGATATTTCTAAAAGAGATTAGTTTTGATAAAAGGATTCTTACAATTCTTAAATATCTATTTTGAGACATTACAGTTGATGGCAGAATTTTTTCTTTCTAAAGTCTGGGACATTTTCAACACACTATTTTTAAAAATAATGTCTTCCCAGTTAAATTAAGAATGCTTTGAATTTATCTACTTGATCAGTAATTATGAAAGTGACATTCATTTCAATGATATCCTTACCTACTCTCTTGGTTTCCCAAGATAGTTATTTCCCCCAAAATAAGGGGATATTGTAGGAAACAAAGGAACATATTTCTTCCATGAAAATAAGTTTTACCAAGGTATCTTTAATGATACTGTCATATTAGGATTTTACTAAATGAGATTAGCTCATAATTCTGGGAAAGATATTCTGTTGAACAGATATTAGTAGACTAATTTTGGTTCTGTGTTAAAGGTATTTTTTTTTCTGAGGGTTTTAAGAAATAAATTATAATTAATGATGAATAAGCCATACAATGCTACAGAGCTTTAGTGATCACAATAAAGTTTTAATTCCTATCAAAATTAGTAAGATAATCATCGATTTAGTAATTTTTACTTTTAAAAAAGCCTCTTAAATGCTTGAGTTTCTTCTTGTTTTTGAACAGGAATGTACAGGTGGATTTTCTAAGTGCATTTTTTTTTTTAATTATATCATGAAAGAACATTTTTAGGAAATGAAATTCTAAATATCTTTATTCCTTAGAATCTGGAAAAATATCATAATCTCTTCTTGTTCTTTCATAGCTGAGGATTAATAATCCTTTTTATTAGAGATAGATAAAATGAAAAGATTACACCTGCCTTCATCGGTTTTGTTGGAGAGAAGATTAGCATCTGGAAAAAAATATCAGGCTGCCTACAGAGATTTTGATCTTAGTCTTTTGACTTATTTATCGTTGTTCCACATATGACCTTAGTGTTGGGTAAAATCACGTTTTCTTTTATGTATTCCTGTAACAATTCTCCCTATTTTGCTTTCAGTCTTTAAAAATCATTGTTGCTCTTTCCACATACAATTCAATTAGTCCAGTGATTCTCAATCTTTTGCATGCATCCAAATCACCTGAAGGTCTTGTTAAAACACAGATTACTGTGCCTGGCTCTAGAGATTCTGATATATTAGCTCTAGTACGGGGACCCCAAAATTTGCATTTCTAACAAGTTGTCCTATTATACTGACGTTGTTGATCTGGAAAACATTCTTTGAGAAGGCTTGATTTAGCCTTCTTGTTTCTTACTTGGACTTCACGTTTTATATTTCCAAGATAGAGAACAGCTGAGAACCCTAAGGAGAAGCTTGAAGGGGAAAGATTTTTTTCTAGATCAGCAGGTCTCAAAATTAGCCACACATTTATAACACTAAAATAGTTTTAAAGTGGAGGAGGTATAAATTGGAGATTGGGATTGACATACACACATTACTATACATAAAATAGGTAACTAATAAGAACCTACTGTATAACACAGGGAACTCTACTCAATACTCTGTAATGACCTATATGGGAATAGAATCTCAAAAAGAGTAGATATATGGGAGAAGACGGAAGATGGCGGAAGAGTAAGACGCGGAGATCACCTTCCTCCCCACAGATACACCAGAAATACATCTACACGTGGAACAACTCCTACAGAACACCTACTGAAGGCTGGCAGAAGACCTCAGACCTCCCAAAAGGCAAGAAACTCCCCACGTACCTGGGTAGGGCAAAAGAAAAAACAGAGACAAAAGAATAGGGACGGCACCTGCACCAGTGGGAGGGAGCTGTGAAGGAGGAAAAGTTTCCACACTCTAGGAAGCCCCTTCGCGGGCGGAGACTGCGGGAGGCGGAGGGGGGAGCTTCGAAGCTGCGGAGGAGTGCACAGCAACGGGTGCGGAGGGCAAAGCGGGGAGATTCCCGCACAGAGGATCGGTGCCGACCGGCACTCACCAGCCCGAGAGGCTTGTCTGCTCACCCGCCGGGGCGGGCGGGGCTGCGAGCTGAGGCCGGAGCGCAGGGAGAGGACTGGGGTTGGCGGCTTGAACATAGCCTGAAGGGGTTAGTGCACCACAGCTAGCCGGGAGGGAGTCCGGGGAAAAGCCTGCACCTGCAAAAGAGGCAGGAGACTTTTCCTTCCCTCTTTGTTTCCTGGGGCGTGAGGAGAGGGGTTTAAGAACGCTGCTTAAAGGAACTCCAGAGACGGGCGCGAGCCGCGGCTAAAAGCGCGAACCCTAGAGACGGGCGCGAGCCGCGGCTGAAAGCGCGGACCCCAGAGACGGGCGCGAGCCGCGGCTGAAAGCGCGGAATCCAGAGACGGGCGCGAGCCGCGGCTGAAAGCGCGGAATCCAGAGATGGGCGCGAGCCGCGGCTGAAAGCGCGGAATCCAGAGACGGGCGCGAGCCGCGGCTGAAAGCGCGGAATCCAGAGACGGGCGCAAGCCGCGCAGACGGGCGGGAGACGTTAAGGCTGCTGCTGCCGCCACCGAGGGGCCTGTGTGCGAGCACAGGTCACTCTCCACACCCCTCTTCCGCGGAGCCTGTGCAGCCCGCCACTGCCAGGGTCCCGGGATCCAGGGACAACTTCCCCGGGAGAGCGCACAGCGCGCCTCAGGCTGGTGCAAAGTCACGCGGGCCTTTGCCACCGCAGGCCCGCCCCGCACTCTGTGCCCCTCCGTCCCCGCCGGCCTGAGTGCGCCAGAGCCCCCAGTCAGCGGCTCTTTTAACCCCATCCTGTCTGAGCAAAAAACAGATGCCCTCCAGCGATCTACACGCAGTGGCAGGGCCAAATCCAAAGCTTAGCCCTGGGAGCTGTGAGAACAAAGAAGAGAAAGGGAAATCTCTCCCAGCAGCCTCAGAAGCAGCGGATTAAAGCTCCACAATCAACTTGATGTACCCTGCATCTGTGGAATACCTGAATAGAAAACCAATCATCCCAAATTAAGGAAGTGGACTTTAGGAGCAAGATCTATGATTTTTTCCCCTTTCCTCTTTTTGTGAATGTGTATGTGTATGCTTCTGTGTGAGATCTTGTCTGTATAGTCTTGCTTCCACCATTTGTCCTAGGGTTCTATCCGTCCATGTTTTTTTTTTAATTTTTTTCTTAATAATTAATTTTAATAACCTTATTATACTTTACCTTCGTTCTTTCTTTCTTTCTTTCCGTCCTTCCTTCCCTCCTTTAGACAACGAATTATCCCAAATTGAGGAGGTGGTCTCTGACAGAAAGATTTAGGATTTTTCCCCATTTACCTCTTTTAGTGAGGGTGTATGTGTATGCTTCTGTGTAAGATTTTGTCTGTATAGCTTTGCTTCCAACATTTGTCCTAAGGTTCTTTCCGTCCCTTTTTTTTTTTTTCTAAATAAGAATTTTTTAATTCAATAACTTTATTATACTTTATTTTATTTTACTGTATCTTCTTTCTTTCTGTCTTTCCCTTCCTTCCTTCCTCCCTCCCTCCCTCCTTTCTTTCCTTCTTGCCTTCTTTCCTTCTTTGCTTCTTTCTTTCTTTCTTCCTTCCTTCCTACCCTCCTTTCCTTCTTTCTTTCCTCATACTTCTACTAATTCCCTCTACTTTTTCTCCCTTTTATCCTGAGCCTGTGGATGAAAAGCTTTTGGTGCTCCAGCCAGGAGGCAGGGCTCTGCCTCTGAGGTAGGACAGCCAACTTCAGGACACTGATCAACAAGAGACCTCCCAGCTCCACATAATATCAAACGGCGAAAATCTCCCAGAGACCTCCATCTTAACACCAGCACCCAGCTTCACTCAACGACCAGCAAGCCACAGTGCTGGAAAACCTATGCCAAACAACTAGCAAAACAGGAACACAACCCCACCCATTAGCAGAGAGGCTGCCTAAAATCATAATAAGGCCACAGACACCCCCAAACACACCACCAGACATGAACCTGCCCACTAGAGAGACAAGATCCAGCCTCATCCACCACAACACAGGCACCAGTCCCCTCCACCAGGAAGCCTACACAACCCACTGAACCAACCTTAGCCACTGGAGACAGACATCAAAAACAGGAGGAACTACAAACCTGCAGCCTGCAAAAGGAGACCCCGAACACAGTAAGATAAGCAAAATGAGAAGACAGAAAAACACACAGCAGATAAAGGAGCAAGATAAAAATGCACCAGACCTAACAAATGAAGAGGAAATAGGCAGTCTACCTGAAAGAGAATTCAGAATAATGATAGTAAGGTTGATCCGAAATCTTGGAGATAGAATGGACAATAGATTGGACAAAATGCAAGAATCAGTTAACAAGGACCTAGAAGAACTAAAGATGAAACAAGCAATGATGAACAACACAATAAATGAAATTAAAAGTACTCTAGATGGGATCAATAGCAGAATAACTGAGGCAGAAGAACGGATAAGTGACCTGGAAGATAAAATAGTGGAAATAACTACTGCAGAGCAGAATAAAGAAAAAAGAATGAAAAGAACTGAGGACAGTCTCAGAGACCTCTGGGACAACATTAAACGCACCAACATTCGAATTATAGGGGTTCCAGAAGAAGAAGAGAAAAAGAAAGGGACTGAGAAAATATTTGAAGAGATTATAGTAGAAAACTTCCCTAATATGGGAAAGGAAATAGTTAATCAAGTCCAGGAAGCACAGAGAGTCCCATACAAGATAAATACAAGGAGAAATACGCCAAGACACATATTAATCAAACTGTCAAAAATTAAATACAAAGAAAGCATATTAAAAGCAGCAAGGGAAAAACAACAAATAACACATAAGGGAATCCCCATAAGGTTAACAGCTGATCTCTCAGCAGAAACCCTACAAGCCAGAAGGGAGTGGCAGGACATACTGAAAGTGATGAAGGAGAAAAACCTGCAGCCAAGACTACTCTACCCAGCAAGGATCTCATTCAGATTTGATGGAGAAATTAAAACCTTTACAGACAAGCAAAAGCTGAGAGAGTTCAGCACCACCAAACCAGCTTTACAACAAATGCTAAAGGATCTTCTCTAGGCAAGAAACACAAGAGAAGGAAAAGACTTATAATAACGAACCCAAAACAATTTAGAAAATGGGAATAGGAACATACATATCGATAATTACCTTAAATGTAAATGGACTAAATGCTCCCACCAAAAGACACAGATTAGCTGAATGGATACAAAAACAAGACCCTTATATATGCTGTCTACAAGAGACCCACTTCAGACCTAGAGACACATACAGACTGAAAGTAAGGGGATGGAAGAAGATATTCCATGCAAATGGAAGCCAAAAGAAAGCTGGAGTAGCAATTCTCATATCAGACAAAATAGACTTTAAAATAAGGACTATTAAAAGAGACAAAGAAGGACACTACATAATGATCAAGGGATCGATCCAAGAAGAAGATATAACAATTGTAAATATTTATGCACCCAACATAGGAGCACCTCAATACATAAAGCAAATACTAACAGCCATAAAAGGGGAAATCGACAGTAACACATTCATAGTAGGGGACTTAAACACCCCACTTTCACCCATGGACAGATCATCCAAAATGAAAATAAATAAGGAAACACAAGCCTTAAATGATACATTAAACAAGATGGACTTAATTGATATTTATAGGACACTCCATCCAAAAACAACAGAATACACATTTTTCTCAAGTGCTCATGGAACATTCTCCAGGATAGATCATATCTTAGGTCACAAATCAAGCCTTGGTAAATTTAAGAAAATTGAAATTGTATCAAGTATCTTCTCTGACCACAACGCCATGAGACTAGATATCAATTACAGGAAAAAATCTGTAAAAAATACAAACACATGGAGGCTAAACAATACACTACTTAATAATGAAGAGATCACTGAAGAAATCAAAGAGGAAATCAAAAAATACCTAGAAACAAATGACAATGGAGACACAACGACCCAAAACCTGTGGGATGCAGCAAAAGCAGTTCTAAGGGGGAAGTTTATAGCAATACAAGCCCACCTTAAGAAGCAGGAAACATCTCGAATAAACAACCTAACCTTGCACCTCAAGCAATTAGAGAAAGAAGAACAAAAAAACCCCAAAGTTAGCAGAAGGAAAGAAATCATAAAAATCAGATCAGAAATAAATGAAAAAGAAATGAAGGAAATGATAGCAAAGATCAATAAAACTAAAAGCTGGTTCTTTGAGAAGATAAACAAAATAGATAAACCACTAGCCAGACTCATCAAGAAAAAAAGGGAGAAGACTCAAATCAATAGAATTAGAAATGAAAAAGGAGAGGTAACAACTGACACTGCAGAGATAAAAGAGATCATGAGAGATTACTACAAGCAACTCTATGCCAATAAAATGGACAATCTGGAAGAAATGGACAAATTCTTAGAAATGTACAACCTGCCAAGACTGAATCAGGAAGAAATAGAAAATATGAACAGACCAAACACAAGCACTGAAATTGAAACTGTGATTAAAAATCTTCCAAGAAAGAAAAGCCCAGGACCAGATGGCTTCACAGGCGAATTCTATCAAACATTTAGAGAAGAGCTAACACCTATCCTTCTCAAACTCTTCCAAAATATAGCAGAGGGAGGACCACTCCCAAACTCCTTCTATGAGGCCACCATCACCTTGATACCAAAACCAGACAAGGATGTCACAAAGAAAGAAAACTACAGGCCAATATCACTGATGAACATAGATGCAAAAATCCTCAACAAAATACTAGCAAACAGAATCCAACAGCACATTAAAAGGATCATACACCATGATCAAGTGGGGTTTATTCCAGGAATGCAAGGATTCTTCAATATACGCAAATCTATCAATGTGATAAACCATATTAACAAATTGAAGGAGAAAAACCATATGATCATCTCAATAGATGCAGAGAAAGCTTTTGACAAAATTCAACACCCATTTATGATAAAAACCCTGCAGAAAGTAGGCATAGAGGGAACTTTCCTCAACATAATAAAGGCCATATATGACAAGCCCACAGCAAACATCATCCTCAATGGTGAAAAACTGAAAGCATTTCCACTAAGATCAGGAACAAGACAAGGTTGCCCACTCTCACCACTATTATTCAACATTGTTTTGGAAGTTTTAGCCACAGCAATCAGAGAAGAAAAGGAAATAAAAGGAATCCAAATTGGAAAAGAAGAAGTAAAGCTGTCACTGTTTGCAGATGACATGATCCTATACATAGAGAACCCTAAAGATGCTACCAGAAAACTACTAGAGCTAATCAATGAATTTGGTAAAGTGGCAGGATACAAAATTAATGCACAGAAATCTCTGGCATTCCTATATACTAACGATGAAAAATCTGAAAGTGAAATCAAGAAAACACTCCCATTTACCATTGCAACAAAAAGAATAAAATATCTAGGAATAAACCTACCTAAGGAGACAAAAGACCTGTATGCAGAAAATTATAAGACACTGATGAAAGAAATTAAAGATGATATAAATAGATGGAGAGATATACCATGTTCTTGGATTGGAAGAATCAACATTGTGAAAATGACTCTACTACCCAAAGCAATCTATAGATTCAATGCAATCCCTATCAAACTACCACTGGCATTTTTCACAGAACTAGAACAAAAAATTTCACAATTTGTATGGAAACACAAAAGACCCCGAATAGCCAAAGCAATCTTGAGAACGAAAGAAGGAACTGGAGGAATCAGGCTCCCTGACTTCAGACTATACTACAAAGCTACAGTCATCAAGACGGTATGGTACTGGCACAAAAACAGAAAGATAGATCAATGGAACAGGATAGAAAGCCCAGAGATAAACCCATGCACATATGGACACCTTATCTTTGATAAAGGTGGCAGTAATGTACAATGGAGAAAGGACAGCCTCTTCAATAAGTGGTGCTGGGAAAACTGGACAGGTACATGTAAAAGTATGATATTAGATCACTCCCTAACACCATACACAAAAATAAGCTCAAAATGGATTAAAGACCTAAATGTAAGGCCAGAAATTATCAAACTCTTAGAGGAAAACATAGGCAGAACACTCTATGACATAAATCAAAGCAAGATCCTTTCTGACCCACCTCCTAGAGTAATGGAAATAAAAACAAAAATAAACAAATGGGACCTAATGAAACTTCAAAGCTTTTGTACAGCAAAGGAAACCATAAACAAGACCAAAAGACAACCCTCAGAATGGGAGAAAATATTTGCAAATGAAGCAACCGACAAAGGATTAATCTCCAAAATTTACAAGCAGCTCATGCAGCTCAATAACAAGAAAACAAACAACCCAATCCAAAAATGGGCAGAAGACCTAAATAGACATTTCTCCAAAGAAGATATACAGACTGCCAACAAACACATGAAAGAATGCTCAACATCATTAATCATTAGAGAAATGCAAATCAAAACTACAATGAGATATCATCTCACACCAGTCAGAATGGCCATCATCAAAAAATCTAGAAACAATAAATGCTGGAGAGGGTGTGGAGAAAAGGGAACCCTCTTGCACTGCTGGTGGGAATGTGAATTGGTTCAGCCACTATGGAGAACAGTATGGAGGTTCCTTAAAAAACTACAAATAGAACTACCATATGACCCAGCAATCCCACTACTGGGCATATACCCTGAGAAAACCAAAATTCAAAAAGAGTCATGTACCAAAATGTTCATTGCAGCTCCATTTACAATAGCCCAGAGATGGAAACAACCTAAGTGCCCATCATCGGATGAATGGATAAAGAAGATGTGGCACATATATACAATGGAATATTACTCAGCCATAAAAAGAAACGAAATTGAGCTATTTGTAATGAGGTGGATAGACCTAGAGTCTGTCATACAGAGTGAAGTAAGTCAGAAAGAAAAAGACAAATACCGTATGCTAACACATATATATGGAATTTAAGAAAAAAATGTCATGAAGAACCTAGGGGTAAAGCAGGAATAAAGACGCAGACCTCTTAGAGAACGGACTTGAGGTTATGGGGAGGGGGAAGGGTGAGCTGTGACAGGGCGAGAGAGAGTCATGGGCATATACACACTAACAAACGCAGTAAGGTAGATAGCTAGTGGGAAGCAGCCGCATGGCACAGGGATATTGGCTTGGTGCTTTGTGACAGCCTGGAGGGGTGGGATGGGGAGGGTGGGAGGCCGGGAGACGCAACAGGAAAGACATATGGGAACATATGTTTATGTATGACTGATTCACTTTGTTATAAAGCAGAAACTAACACACCATTGTAAAGCAATTATACCCCAATAAAGATGTTAAAAAAAAAAAAAAAAAAAAAATGTAAAATAAAAAAAAAAAAAAAAATAAAAAAGCTTTTTGCCAAAAAAAAAAAAAAAAAAAGAGTAGATATATGTATATGTATAACTGATTCACTTTGCTGTGCAGTAGAAACTAACACAACATTGTAAATCAACTATACTCAAATAAAAATTAATTAAAAACAGGGCTTCCCTGGTGGGGCAGGGGTTGAGAGTCCGCCTGCCAATGCAGGGGACACGGGTTCGTGTCCCGGTCCAGGAAGATCCCACATGCCGTGGAGCGGCTGGGCCCATGAGCCATGGCCACTGAGCCTGTGGGTCCGGAGCCTGTGCTCCACAATGGGAGAGGCCACAACACTGAGGGGCCCGCGTACTGCAAAAAAACAAAAAACAAAACTAAAGATGCCTAGATCTCTCCTTCAGAGATTTTGAGTTAATTGTTCTGGATATTACCTTGTGCACTGGAATTTTTAAAGTTTCTTGGGTGATTCTGATATGCAGCCAAGATTTAGAAAAACTATTCTAGAAGGATAGAAGTTACAATCAACTACCCTTAATATTAGAGAACAATGACAGTTAGATTAAATACCATTTTCCCCAGAGACACCCCTTTCTAGAAATATTCACATTCTCCTCAATGTGCACACCCTCTAAAAATATTCAACCAAATGATTAGCTATTAATCATTTAAGTCAGAAAAAGTCTTCAGTCTTTATTTCCATGCAATGAGTTTTTGAGATCTTCAGATTTTCAGGTTCTGTAGTAGAAACAGAAGATCTGGAAAATAAAGATAATGCCAACAATGTTGGCAATAAGATAAGACCTGAAACTTGTATCAGAATACTCTAACTTCAATCTTCCTAGTTGGAACCTATAACTTTAGTTTCTATCTTCAAAGGAAAAAGCAGAATTTCCAGGTCCTGGTAGAAGTTACTATTAACTAGGAATTTAAGAAGAGAGAAAGATTATTATAAAGAACAACTTCAAACTATGTTTGAGAATGTTGGAATGGACTAAGTAAGTGGTTCTCCATCAAGGACAATTTGGTCCCTGAGAGGACAATTGGCAATGTCTGTAAAGATTTTTGGTTGTCACATCTGGCTAGGTGAGGGGGCAAGGATGGAAATGGACAGATTCTACTGGTTTCTGGTGTGTAGAAGCCAGGGATGCTGCTAAATGTCCTACAATGCATAGGACAACCCTCCACAATTATTATTCAATCCAAAATGTCAATATTGCTGAAGTTAAAAAATTCTGGTCAAAGTCATCTAACTCAATAAACTGTTGTCTGCTTTATCTATAAGAATCTTGAATAATTACAGCTTTTAAAGAATATGTTGCTTTTTGATATAGAGAATCACTGGAGAATAAAACATTAGATCAATTAAAAATTAATTTAAAATAAAATCTGGAAAAATATTAGTATTCTTTATTGTACCTAAAACAATGACATGCTCTAATGACTGCTATTATTGTTGCTATTATTATTTTAGAATTGGAAGTAGCACTATAAGGAAGTGAGTGACATAACTTTTTTGCCACAATAATTAAAAATGAAAGGCATTAATCATTTGCATAATTCTATAATCTGAATGTTGGCACAACATTCTCCAGTAACACAATGAGGTTTCAAGAGAAGTCATGTAAAGGGAAGTCATTCAACTTCTCATTTCTCTAAGGATATTCTTTTTACTTTTTTTTTTTTTTTTGCAGTATGCGGGCCTCTCACTGCTGTGGCCTCTCCCACTGCAGATCACAGGCTCCGGACGCGCAGGCCCAGCGGCCATGGCTCACGGACCCAGCCACTCCGTGGCATGTGGGATCCTCCCGGACCGGGGCACGAACCCGCGTCTCCTGCATCGGCAGGCGGACTCGCAACCACTGCACCACCAGGGAAACCCTCTAAGGATATTCTTATAGAAATCTCTTATCATTCTTGAAGTTTTTCTTTTATTTGGCAACATTGGGTAAAAGCACAAATTCTTCCTTCTTACTGTTTGTTCACAAATCATCATCCTGCAGAAATTTTTAAGGCTTTTGGAAAGGGAAACAATGTGGAAAGACATTTCTCTGTGCAAGGAATTTGCTATTTATGAAACAGACTTTCAATCCGTGTATATAAGAATGCATTTAACAGGTATGTTCTCTTCTCCACTGTCTTCCTACTTTATCCAATTATCTGATTTGTAATTTTTAAGTAGAAAATTGTCAGAAAAAGTTTTCACCTAGAATGACTTTTTGCAAGCAAGTTATAAATTCCTGAAATTAAGAGTTTATCATGGAAATGCTGACACAGCCTTAACTTTAGTAATTGAAGAGCACCACTATAATACATCAGTCACTTGTCTTCTGTATCTGTCACAAGTTCTATAAATCAAAATCTTAGAATGTAAGTCACATTTTATAAGTTTTTTTTTCATAAATCTGTCCTGCACATCAATACTGGTAATAATATTTTTTCAGTAAATAATACTGTTCATGAACATACTCTTGTGCCAGTTCATTGAGTTAATTTAAAAACAGTAAAAAATATATTTTGGGAAGATTTGAAAATATATACTCTGAATATATTGCTAATAATACTATTTTAATTTGGAGAAATTGGGAGAAAAGAACTGAACATATAAGTTAGAAAGTTACTTGACAGTTTCTTTATTACATTAAGTGCACAGAACTTCTCACTCCAGGTATAAAGATGTCGTGTATCAAATAACTGACTCAATATATTAAAAAAAAATTATAGCCACTCATCAAACAAAAATGTAAAGAGAGGGCTTCCCTGGTGGCTCAGTGGTTGAGAGTCTGCCTGCTGATGCAGGGGACATGGATTCGTGCCCCGGTCTGGGAAGATCCCACATGCCATGGAGTGGCTGGGCCCATGAGCCACGGCCACTGAGCCTGTGCGTCCGGAGCCTGTGCTCTGCAACAGGAGAGGCCACAACAGTGAGAGGCCCGCTTACCGCAAAAAAAAAAAAAAAAAACTAAAAAGAATAAATGACCTCTCTGTAGATCATCCACCAAAATACAAGGTAATTTTATACTTGTAATCAACAAATTTATTTTTTCAGAATACGTTATAAGTGAGACAATTTACAAGGTTTCCAAATGTCAAGAGGAAGTTATTGCACCTATTTTATTTCTTAATTGAGTTTTCTCATTATAAACAATTCAAAAAGTATGTATTTATATAGCCTAAAAATGGAAAATCCCCTACCACTCATTCTAATCATCATCCTCTGCATTGTTAATGATGGCTCATGGTTTGGTGTGAATAATTTAAGAAAATTTATTAGTTTTACACACCCACACACAAACAAAATACATATTCACATTCTCATGTGAGTATCCAGTGCATGTGTGTACTTATTTGTATACAATCATTTAATTTGGTGTTTGTTTTCTATCATTTGATTCATATTTGTATGGCAACTAGCTTTTTATTTTTATTTCTTTTCTACATAACACCAACACTTGGAGATCTTTCTGTTTCAGTACATGCAATTCTACCTCATTTTTTAAAACCAATTTGTAATATGTCACATTTTTAACCATTTTTCTATGGATAGACATTTATGAGTTTTCCCCCCATCTTTTCAGTTTTAAAAATGTACTACAATAAATGGATTTGTGTTTGGTGTTCTGGGTACATGTACGAATATTTCTCTTCAACAGATAGATCCTTATGACAGAATTTTTAATTGAGATGCATACATATTTGAATTTGTTTTACATTTTAACCAAATTCCCCAACAGTATCTGTACTTATTTATACTACCACTCATTGTGTACATACATAAGCATTATATTCACACGCACATCAGCACTACCTTTTGTCAACCTTCCCAAGATGGGCAATATAAGTTGAGGAACAAGTGTGTGTGTGCATGAGTGCGGGGTGGGAAAGGGATGCACTATTAAAATGAGTTGCTTTAAATATCTCTAGGAGGAAGTTCTGGATGGAAGGACTTAGTTGAAAATGGAGAAATAGCTTTGTATTTGAAATCTTAGAAGCAGATATGTTTACAAGGATTTCATGCCAAATGGGTTATAGCTTCATGATGTTTCAATGAATTACTATATTCATATAATTTTATATAAGAATATATTGCTTAAAGGGACTGTATTGCTATATTCTTGTATTAATTTGGGCTCCCTTGAAAGCAGACCTTGAGATAATACTTGGAGGCAGATAGTTTTGTGGGGAGGCAATTTGAGAAGCCAAATTGAGGAGGCAGGAAAGTGAGAAAGGGAAGAAAGGAAACTCAATATATAGGAACATGTTTAAGTTGCTTACCACTGTGGCAAACTGGAATCTAATCCTGCTGGATACTCTCTGAGGGAGCATGGAGAATGCACCTTGCACCTCATAATTGTCACCCCACACTGTCATCCCTTTTTGGCTTGAGAGTTTACCCTCTTGAATGTTAACACACACAGATAAGTACACACCCATTCCTCTGGACTGTACACACCCACACCCCCTACACACACACACACACACGCACGCATACATTTCTGAGCTGTATTTGCTTGTAGGTTGAGCTCACAAGCTTTTGGCTTTAGAAAAATTCCTGAGGCAGGAAAAAGCAGGAAGACAACATTGAGACAGTTGTAAAAATCTTTACTATGTTTTTCATGGAAAACATTAACCAGAGCTGCATAAGAGGTAACCTAAGAAGATGTCTCTGCCACAGTTCTTATCCTATACTTTCAGCAAATTCCCTCACAAAGATGTAAAAGACCTCATAGTTCTTGCCCCATGATTGTCACCTTTGTTTGCAGATTTCAGGTTACTCAGTAAAAATTTACTAGGTTCTACTGAGCTCTGAGATTTATAGAATGTGCAATCAAAAGCATAGAATAAGTCGAACTGAAAATAATAAATAACGAACAATAAACCTAATGGAACATGTGCCTCATTGAAGATGCCAAATACCTAAGTTAATGACATAATTCTTAACTGTTTATCTTCCACATAGAGCAATTGTTTTTAAGATAGTAGACACATTAGAGATTATACACAGAAATTTTCCATAGAGGCTCCATCCCTGCTAACCATAAAACAAGAAGTAAAACAGCAAAGACAATTGAAAGGTTTAACAAAATGTACACAGAATATTAATGTGCTACCATCACTTTTTTATGTGCAGCAAATTGGCCACAGCTTGGTGTGTGAAATGACTGTTTTATGAAGAGGTATACTCTTCAGCAAGTATTATTTTACTCCTTGTTGTGGGAAAATATTAATTCAATAAATCTCCTGTAAGGTTTAGCAATTTTGGAGGCTTAACTGAGTTATGTCCATACTTTGAAATTTACCTTTTCTTTCCTGCTGTGGTTTCCTCAAGATATATTTGGCTTTATTTTTTCTTCCTCATGTCATGTGAATAATACTCTCTACAGAGACCATTTGTTTTTTACATAAATGTTTAATTTGTAACATATCTCTGAAGAAAGCTACTCATCTTTTTCTTTAATTTCCTTCAGAGCAAGTAGAATCTGAGGCACATTCTGCCTTTACCATAGGCTGTATGTGTAAAGTGAGATTAGAAGAAACAGTAAAACAATAAGAGGTTCATCACATCTCCCTTGGAAACTTTTTGTTCTAACACGGTGTATGAAGCAATGTTAGAGACAATTGTAACACTTTGTTATTATAATTTCAAGAAGTTTAGGATAAAAAAGTAATTACATCCAAATCAGAAATCTCATGGTACATCTTGAGGACTGCTTTTTCTTATTGTTTTTAACCCACCAACACTTCTCCCTTCTCAAACATATATAATTCCTTCCATCCTTCTTCTACAAAGTCTTACTAGACAGATAGAAGTAAAGAAGTAATTGCTTCCTATATTCACATCTGATTTACTGGAAATAAAACTTACACAATCCAGTTTTCTTCATATCTTAGAAAAAGATATGAAATATTTGCAAACAAATTCACTCCTCATAGCCATTCCATGGCTGTCCAGCTGGACAAATAATTAAATACAGCAAAGCAAAGTGGGGTTTACATCAAGAATTCAAGGTTAACATTTGAATGTCAATCAATTTAGTTCACCATATTAAAAGGATAAAAGAGAAATATCATTTATTCTTCTCCAAACATTCAGAAAAACCATTTTAAAAATCCATTATCTATTCATACTAAATCAAAAATATGCCAGAAAACTAGGAATATAAGATAATATCATCAACCTAAAAGTCATATATAAAAAATAAAATCTAGGTATAACATTATACTAACTTGTGAAAGACTGAATACTTTTCCCTTACAATCTGAAACAACAAGAAATGGATAGCCATTTATACCATTTCTATTCGACATTGTACTGGAAGTCTTAGCCAATGCAACAAGACAATAAAAAACATAAGTCGATACAGATTGGATAAAAAGAAATAAAACTTTGTTAATGTCTGAATGGTAGTATACATGGAAAAAATCCCAGGATATCTAAAAAACAGGTAATGAAAACAATAAGTGAATTTAGCAAAGTCACAGAATACAAGGCCAATATCCAGATAAATGTCTTAAATAAATACCCATGTAATAGCAATGAAAATTAGATAATGAAATATAATATGTATATGCTCAAGAAAAATGAGTACATGTATACCCCAGGCCATGTAAAAGAATGTTCTAATATATGAAAGCCTCTTCCCCAAGATAAAATATAAACATTTTATAGTATATTCTTATAATTGAATATTACACAACAATAAAATAAGCTACTGATATATACAACTTGATTTACTTTCAAAGACAATATGTTGAGTGAAAAAAGTCAGACACAAAAGTGTACCTACTGAATGATTCCATTTATTTTAAGTTCAAGAACCAGCAAAACTAATTTATCACAATAGAGATTAGAAGAATGGATACCACTTTGCAGGGAGGGCTATTGACTGGAAAGTATAAAAAACAACATTTCTAGGGTACTGGAAATATTCTATATTATGATCTGGATGGTGGTATCATGAGTAAAATATCATCAAGCTGTAGAGAAGAGATGAGCTGTCATTCTGTTCCTGACTTTGTATAATTTTATCTTATTAAATAGAAAACTAAACTTATTCTCTGTCCCACTTGTCTCTCCTTTCCCTGACTTGCCCTCTCTAGAGATAATTACTGATAATTTTCATGTATACATTTCCAGAGATAGCCTATGTTTTTGCAAGGATATATGTATGCATACATATGAATTAAGGATTTTTTTAAAACTTTATTATCATATGTAATATTAATGAGGATTCATAATCTAACATAATCAATATTAGAATTTTTATTAGTTAACTTTAGTAATTATGTTTGCCACTTTTATTAAAAATAGTGCTGCAAGTTCTAGCCAGAACAATCAGGCAAGAAGAAATAAAGGGCACCCACACTGGAAAAGAAGAAGTAATATTAGCTGTGCTTGCGGATGGTATGATCTTATATGTAAAAAACTAACAATTCCACACACACACACACACACACACACACACAAATGTTACAACTAATAAATGAATTCAGCAAAGTAGCAGGATATAAAGTGGTGTAAGGGGCAACAACAGGCATCCTTGCCTTGTTCCAGTCACTCATCATTAAGTGTGATGTTACCTGCGGGTTTTTCATAGGTGGATTTTATTATTTTGAGGTAGCTTCCTTTTATTCCTTGTTTATTGAGTATTTTTATCATGAAACAGTGTTGAATTTTGTTAGTTGCTTTTTCTGAATTGATATGATCATGTGGTTTTCCCCCATCATTTTGTTAATGTGGTGTATTTCATTGATCAATTTTCATTATGTTGAACCATTCTTGCATTCCAGGAAGAAATCCCACTTGGTCATGATGTGTGGTCCTTTTAATATGCTGCTGAATTTGGCTTGCCAGCATTTTGTTGACCCATGCATTTTTATATGTAGTTTTTATTTCCATTTAGTCTAAAGTTTTTTATAATTCTCCATGTTATTTTTCCTTTGATCTAAAGGTTTGTAGAAATGTGTTATTTACTCTCCAAATACTTGATGATCTTTCAGATATCTCTGTTTTTTTGTTTGTTTATTTTTTTCTAATTTGACTAATGGTAAGAGATCATACTCTGCATGATTTCAGTCCTTTCACATATGTTGAGCTACATTTTATGGCCCAGTTTATGGTCTGACTTCATGAATACTCCACATATGCTTTGAAGGAATATGTAGTTTCTGTTGTTGAATGGTGTGCCCTATAAATGTCAATTAGTTTGTCTTGGTTGATAATGTTATTCAACTTATTTATGTTCTTACTGATTTTTCTATGTAATTGTTCCTACGCCTTACTGAGAGACTACAGTTACAATTTCCAACTACAGTAGTGGGTTTGTCTTTTTATCATTCAGTTAAGTCAGGCTTTATTTCAGGTATTTTGAAACTGTGCATTGTGCATAAAAATTAAGATTGCAATTAATTCTTGGTTAATTGACCCTTTTATTATTATGAAATGTCCCTGTTTATCACTGTTATTGTTCCTTATTCTGAAGTTGACTTTTTCTCATATTTATATAATCACTACAGCATTCTTATGCTTAGTATTTGCCTTTTATATATTTTCATCATTTTTTTAACAATCTATGTCTTTGTATTTAAAGTGATTTTCTTGTAAACAACCATCTGTTCTGCATCCATGGACTGAACTAACCAAAGATGGAAAATATTTTTTAAAATTCCAAGTTTCCAAAAACCAAAACTTGAATTTACCACACCCTGGCAACTATTTACATAGCATTTACATTGTATTTAAAACTATTTACATAGCCTTTACATTTTATTAGGTATCATAAGTAATCTAGAGATGATTTAAAGTGTACAAGAAGATGTATGTAGGTTATATGCAAATACTATGCCATTTAATATAAGGGACTTGAGCATCCATGGATTTTGGTTTCAATGGGATGGGGTCCTGGAACCAATCCCCTTCAGATACTGAGATATTAACTGTAGAGTCAAGTTTACTTTTTAAAACAATGTGTCATTCCTGACTTTTTATTGGTATATTAATACCATGTACATTTTATATACTTACTGATATGGTCAGGTTTCAGTTAACCATTTTTTAATCTGTTTTCTATTCATTTTGTTTGTTCTTTGTTAATTTTTTTCTTTTTTTCCTGCTTTCTTTTGAATTGAGTATTTATTTTTAGCTTTTTTCATTTTATCCCCATTAATTGCCTGCTGTTTGTTTTATTTTAGTGGCCACTCATGTATTTATAACATGCATGTTTAACTTATCATAGTCAACCTTCAAGTAATATTTTACACTTTATATATAATGTCTGATTCTTCAACAGTTTACTTCCATTTGCTCTCTTCTGAACATTGTACTATTATTGTCATACAATTTTCTCCTACATATGCTATAAACTCCACAATACATTATTAAAATTTTGTGCTTTTAAATTTTATAATATTTATCAATAAGTAAACACTATCTTTTATATTTACTCACATGTTTACCCTTTTCAGCACTCTTTATTCTTTAGCATAGATACACATTCCATCTGGTGTCATTTTACTTCTTCCTGAAGAACTTCCTTTAATAGTTTTTGTATCACATGTCTGCTGCTGCTGAATTTAATCTGGCCTCAGTTTGGCTTTACTCCTAAGGTCATGTATTTGGAAAGGTCTCTCTGGGTTGGATATTGAGAATTTAAACTGTTCTCAGTCCTGTGTGAATTTGGGAATTGTTCATCTTAAAATTTTGTGGTATTTATTCTTTCCTGAGAATTTTATTTTTTTCCTTTTTTTTCCTTTTTTTTTTTTTAACCTTGTAGAATTTGGTCCTAAACATTGCACAGATTGGCATACAGAAAAGACACTTATGCAGGTTTCTAGAGCTCTTTCTCCTCACATGTCTCTCCTTACAGGACTCCACCCCTTAAATTCTAGCCACCTTTGCCTCTCCAAACTCCACTGTCTGCTTGCTTAGCTAATGTAGATTGTGAGACGTTTTTGGGTTCCTCCTCTTTTCTCTGCAGTCCAAAGATTACTCCTATCACCATTTTTTTATAAGACCGTCTATACCCTCCTTTGAATGCCATAGCATTTCTGTAGTAAAAGTGTAGTATAAAGTGTAGTATTTAGATACATGTGGCTCTGCTCCAGGACTCTATTCTGTCTTATTGGTTTATTTGTCTATAATCTGTGACAATAAGTTACTGCCTTTATTACTTTAGCTTTATATTAAGTCTTGAAATCTTATAGTGCAATCCTCCACATTTTTTCTTCCTTAGGGATATTGTAGCTATTGCAAGTCCTTTGCATTTCTGTATAAATTTTAGATTCAATTTGTTTTATTCCTCAAAAATATGTCTGGGAATTTATTTTATAACTTTTCCTCTTTTAAGTTTACCATGATATAATTCATAGACAGTGAAATGTACAGATTTTAAATGTGAAGTTCTTTTAATTTTGATAAATGAATGTATATATGTTACTCATACTCTTATCAAGAGATAGAGAATTCCCATACTCTAAGAAAATTCCTTTGAATTTCTTCCCAGGGAATCCCCCACCCCAAGCTACTTCATATTTGATTTCTATATTATGTTTTTTATAGAATTTCATAATAATGGAATCATACAGTATGTTTGCTTTGTGTCAAGCTTCTTTTACTCAACAGAAAGTTTCTGAGACTCATCCATATTGCTGCCTATATCAGTAGTTTATTTACTTTTGTTGCTAAATAAACCAGTTTGTCTTTTCATTCTACTCTTGATGGACACCTGGATAATTGTCACTTTTTAGCTATTATGAATAAAAATGCCTTGAACACTTTTATTCAAGGTGTTTTGTGGCCCTGTATTTTAATTTCTCTCAGATAAACTCCTGAGTGGGAATATTGCATCATAACTTTTAAAGAAATTGCCAAATAGTTTTCCAAAGAAATTGTAGCCCTTTACATGAGAGTTTTGCTTGCTCCAAATTCTCTCCTAAACTTGGAATAATAAATCTTTCCCTTTCTTTCTTTCTTTTCTTTCTTTCTTTCTTTCTTTCTTTCTTTCTTTCTTTCTTTCTTTCTTTCAAGACATTCCAGTAGGTATATTTGTTTTCATTTGCATTTTATATAACTAATGGTATTGAATAGATTTTCATGTGTTTATTTGCCATTACTTTATCTTCTTTTGTGAAGTGGCTGTTTAGATCTCTCGTCTATTGGGCAGAGTTCAGAGGGAAAGGAAGATTTTGTAATTTTACCATGGATTAGAGGAATTCTTTATATATCCTCAAGGCCAGTGATTGTTTAAAGTTCACTAATTAAATCTAATTGTTTCTTCTCTTTGACTTTTTCCCACATGTCTTTTATGCTCTGTCCTGTTTTCTCTTTTTTTTTTTTTTTTTTTTTTACCTTTTAGGTTAATGGGAATATTTTCTTTTGACTAACCATTAAGTTCACTAATCCTAGCTTATGCTATGTCCAGTATTCAGCATTTTTAATATCAGAGATAATGCTCTTTAGAAGTCTATAATATATATTTTATACTTTTTCATGGATTCCAATGTCTTATTGACATTCTCTGTCCCTTCATTGACTTTGCCTATATTATTTTCTACTTTCTTTGACATATTTATAATAGTTACTTTAAAGTGTTCTTTGCTAACTTCAACATCTGAACCATTTATCAGCCTGTTTCTATTGCTTGTCCTCTTTCTTGGTTTTTGGTTATCTTTTCCTGCCTCTTTGCATGTTTTGTACATTTTTTTGTATGTCAGACACTTGTACAAAAGGGCTGTGGAGACTAAAGTTAATAACATTTTCCTACAGTCAGTGAGGACCTGGTAATTTCAATCCAAGCAGGAAGTGAGCTGAGTTAGAGCTGGTTTTCAGTTTTAGCTAGACTCAGGCTACCTCTGGTTTTAAATTTCTTGAAAGTAAAGTTTATGAGACTGTTGTAGGTCCTAGTACAACATAGTCTTCCCTACATTGTACCACAGGGGAATATTTCATTCAGCCTTTGCAGGCCAGGACCTCTGCTATCCATACTTTCCCATTACTCAGCAAATGTCCTGTGGGGAAAACCTACTTTTTATTTAGGGATACTCTTTATTAAAAGTTTATTTTATTGAAGTGTAGTTGATTTACAATGTTGTGTTAATTTCTACTGTACAGCAAAGTGATTCAGTTATATAGATAAATAAATAAATAAATAAATATATATATATATATACACACACACATATATATACATATATATACACACATATCTATATCTATACACACATATATATAGATAGATAGATAGATATTGAATATAGTTACCTGTGCTATATCATAAGACCTTACTGTTTACCCATTTTACAGGTAATAGTTTGCATTTTCTAATTTTATTTGGGGATACTCTTGATTAGAATTTGGCATGTTAGTCCTGTAATCATCAAAAGTTTCACTGGTTTCTCTTCCTTATGATCTAGTTCCTTGTCTATGGCAAGCCCAAAACTCAGACAATGCCTAGAACCTGAAAATATGTCCAAGGAATAAAATATTTGGCAATCTGATCTCACCCTGGAGGGTCTCTTCCTCTTGAGAATTTCAGTTCATCTAGTAGTTTTGGTTTTATGGTTCTTATAGCCTTAAAAAAAGACTTTATTAATGGATCTTTTTTGTTGTGTTGAGTCAGGAGCTAGCATTTACCAATACCAACTAGTCATTGGCAGAAAGAGAAGATGAAATTTAACATTCACTCTCTATCTTTTTATACTTCTGCAATTTGTACTTTTTATAATTTTGGAAATTTATATAATTTGTCATTCACCTCAGGAAATTGGGGTAGGTGGTGCATATAATATACCAGAATTTTGAGAAGGAAAACAAATATAAAGCCTTAGCCTCTGGTGTAATAAATGTTGATGATTTCCAAATAATAATTGGAATTCTGAATATATAACAGTGGAAATTGTGTAACTATACAAAATAATTAATATAAAATAAATAATACTCTTAAACAACATTAAATTTTTCTTTTCCTATGTGCATATTTGGCTTTGTGCCTTGATTTAGCATTTGTTTATTTTACCACCAAGTTTCCCTATGACCAGCACAGAGCTTTTAAGAATACTAAGAATTTAACAAATATCTTTGAAATAAATAAAAAAGAGATTAGGAAATAAGAGGATAATTTACTTGCTCTGTAGTGTCCTGTAACGGTCATTAATTGGAGACTGAGGAATTGCTGGGCAGATGGAGAAAAAGAGGACCTGATACCTCAAATATGTCAATAACTGTCTTAGGAATGACTGGACCAGTAAGCAACTAGTTCAAGAATTACAGTAAACTGAGAGGTCGACAGCAAAGGCAATGCATTTATATAAGCATTCATGTTTTGCAATTCAACGAATGATAGCCACCAAGCAGGCAACTGACAAGAAGAGGCCCTATTGTATATTAGTATCCCATATCTGTGAAAATAGATCAGCCATGTTTGGAAATAAATATCTGGTCAGTATTCAAGCTTAGAAACCTAAAACTGCTTTTATTGTGTGTGTGTGTGTGTGTGTGTGTGTGTGTGTGTGTGTGTGTGCTAGTAGTTTATGATTTTTAACAACTTTATGGAGGTGTAATTGATACACAAAAAAATTGAAAACAGTATCTCAAATAGATATCTGCACCCTTATGTTCAATGCAGCATTATTCACAATAACTAAGATAAGGAAACAACCTAAGTGTTCATCAATGGATGAGTGGATAAGGAAAATGTGATATATGCACATGATGGAATATTATTCAGCCTTAAAGAAGAAAATCTTATCATATGAGACAACATAGTTTTATTTTTTCCCTTGCATTATTTTTGGTATTTTCTATGAAACTTTTGTGTAAGTTTATTTGGATACTAACAAGCTTAACATTTGTAAAGGATATTTTCTACTTCTCTCTTTGTTGTGGCTATTCCTGAAAAGAAGCAGAAGTTTGATTAATCAAGGTTGCCAAATACAGGAGAACTTTACATAGTGGCAAATCTTTCAAAATATAAAATCATGGTCCCTAGATCTCAAGAAGGGTTCTAATCTGTTAGATTCAAATTGTATACAGTAACACAATATGAGATGTATATTATCTCATTTAAAAAAAATTATCGGAGTATAGTTGATTTACAATGTTTTGTTAGTTTCAGGTGTACAGCAAAGTGAATCGGCTTTTTATATACATATATATATATGTATATATATATTCATATCCATTCTTTTTAAGATTCTTTTTCCATATAGGTTATTACAGAATATTGAGTAGAATTCTTTGTGCTATACAGTAGGTCCTTGTTAGTTATCTATTTTATATATAATAGTGTGTATATGTTAATCCCAATCTCCTAATTTATCACTTCCCCCCATGTTAAAAAAAATGTACATTGTCTCAATTTTAATCTTTTTTCTAGGTTTCATGTATTTCCTTTCACTGAAGAGAATTTCTACTTTCAGTGGATTTGCAGAAAGAAAAGGAGAGGGAGAGGGAGAGAGATGGGGGAGAGAGAGAGAGAGAGAGAGAAAGGAAGTATTTCATATGATCTATAATGCTTTACCAAAAAAAAAGAAAATGGAGAGAAGTAAAAGACAAAATCCCCAAGCCTACCTATGATTATGCTGGTAAGCCTGCCATTAAGTGCTTTCTGTTATGCTCTATACTCACACTTCTTGACCAACTTACCCACACTTTGGCAGATTTCTCTTGATGCCTGAACAAGAACATATACAGAGCCAATATTTTGCCTCATGACAATCTGTTTAAGAGTCAGTTTCCAGGAATATACTGTCTTCCAAATCCTGAACAACTTTTATATGAAAGAAACTTATGAAGCCCAGGGAAGTTTAGTGGAATGAAAATTAT
This sequence comes from Aethalodelphis obliquidens, assembly GCF_003676395.1. Lineage (NCBI taxonomy): Eukaryota > Metazoa > Chordata > Mammalia > Artiodactyla > Delphinidae > Aethalodelphis > Aethalodelphis obliquidens. Next base: position 4,240,927 of record NW_020837998.1, read on the forward strand.
TTTCTATGTTCAAATATACATGTAAATAATCTCAGTGGAAATAATGTACATGGTCCAGGAGATACACATATTTTATTCAGCAAATACATCTGTGACTCCTTTATTTACTAATTGCATACACCCAATTTGGTTAGGTCATTTAATATGAACTCATTCTGAAATAAAACTAAAATAAAATAAAACACTAGATATAGGGGTGACAAGTAGTTTTCAACCTATATGCAAGCACCAAATTACTGGCAATAGCTCCCTAGAGTTCTTTATTGCAAAAGATTTAAAAAGCACGTTTGACTTCAGTCAGGAAAAGGATCATGACTGATTGGTAATATCAGTCATTGGTACAAAATAGGGAGTAAAGTGCATTGTGTATTTACTGACTCTGTTCTAGACAGTAATATATATCAATCAAACATGTTCATCCAAATGTATCACATAATAGAATTTTGTCCCAAGTCTCTTTTAGCCCATTTTTTTTAAATTTAGGACTAGTAATAAATTATGCCATAGTTGTGACATTACCAGTAAATGCAGCACATATGGGAAAGTATTCACTATATAATATGAAATAAATTAATTTGCTATAACACAAAAAATTGCATTTATCAAACTTTGGCCCTCCAAATTATAGTTTAATATTTCTATTGGTCATTTTCTCCATTTTCCCCATGATTCCTTTCTGATATACATTATTATCTCATGCTACTAGAAAAATAATTTGTGTCCTTTATTAATTCTAGCTGTCCCAGTTCTATTTCCTCTGCTATTTTCCTTGTTAAATTAAAACGGGAGTTTAAAACTCAAATGCTGAGGATCAATATAGTTAACATAATTGCTTGAATTTAACAGGATCTAAGAAAATAGGTGCTAAATGTTTAATATTGTCATCAAGGATAACACCTGCCTAGTTACCTTGCCTCTTTTCCTGAGGTCTGTATAAGGGCTCCTGGGCCATATATAATTCTTTAGATGCCAATTTTTAAGCCCCTTAAATAAATAAGCAATTAGATTTAATTTTCAAGAAGGTATCTGGCTCGCGCTTCCCTGGTGGTGCAGTGATTAAGAATCCGCCTGCCAATGCAGGGGACACGGGTTCGAGCCCTGGTCTGGGAAGATCCAACATGCCGTGGAGCAACTAAGCCAAGGCGTCACAACTACTAAGCCTGAGAGCCACAACTACTGAGCCCACGTGCCACAACTACTGAAGCCCATGCACCTAGAGCCCGTGCTCCACAACAAGAGAAGCCACCACAATGAGGAGCCCATGCACTGCAATGAAGAGTAGCCCCTGCTTGTCACAACTAGAGAAAGCCCGTGTGCAGCAACGAAGACCCAACACAGCCAAAAATAAGTAAATAAATTTATTTTTTTAAAAAAAGCAGCTATCTGTCTCTTTAGAGGCAGCAGTCATTGGAAAATCTCAGGCGTAATACTCTTGTTCCAACTTCCATAGGGTAAGTTGATTTGTGAGGAGGTGGACTAAAGTAACTGTCCCTCAACTAGTTGAAAGAAAACAGAATTAATATTTTCTTTAAGTTTTAAAAATACCTTTCAAGTGTACTTTCAGTTATATAATGGATATCAAAAGAGACATAAGCTTGCTATAAGAAAATTAAAGCATATTTTTATAAACGTATGTTCTACATATTTAAAAGTAAATCTGTGTTACTGATATGCTATGGGATACCCTCCAAGAGCAGTTGATGAAAAGTTGTTTTGAATGCTTACAGCTACTTTGTCTTCTCTTTAAGCTCTATTTTTTTCTATGTCTTTAAAAGAGCTGTTATATATAAACAAAGTAAGAATTAATACTCCAAGTTAACACCCTTTTCTTGGTGCCCTACTGTAAAAGAACTCACAGATGGTGAGAGGAGGTGGCAATTTTGGATTAGATAATGGTATTTATATAGCTCAGGTTTATACACATTTTTATGGCATGTAAGCAGCTGTGTTTGTGTTTTTGGTTCATTTCAAAATATTTTGAAAAGATGTTAAAATTTGTGCTTAGCAGTACATCTTTACGATTTAAACATTGTGGGGAAGTGGAAATATTCAGAAATATAGTTTTTACATTCCACAGTGATTCTATGATCCCCAAAAAGGAAATTGAAAGTTTTTGATAGTTATTTGTGAAGAATTACTTTTGGATTTGTGAAGAATGTTAATAGAAGGCTATAGTGTAGATAAAGCATTTCTGTAGAACCACTATTTTCAGAGAATATCTAGAAGAATCCTGGACAATTTCAGTAATAATTGAAAGAGATAGAAAACTATTTCTAAAGTTCAAGCAATATCTGTTAAATGTATACTACTTCCATAAATAAATATCACTATTTCAATAGGCTTATTACAGTTTATATAAAAACTGATGACCCTAATATGACTATTCTTTATGTAGAAAAATGTTACATTTTCTAAAATTTGTAAATTAAATGATATTTTTATATGTTGATGTCTGTAGTTTAGTAACTCAATATGTATGTATGTGCTTGTATATAATATATATGACATATAAAATACATGCATATACATATGATTGAAGATAAATTTATAAGAAGGAAAAAGCAAAATTGATTTTAATACATTAAATGTAAATTGGCAGTATTGCATAGTGGTTAAGATATGAGATATGGAGTTAGACTGTTCAACCACTTCTGAATTTTTTGACCTTGGTTATTTAATCTCTATATCTCAGCATTTGTAAAATAACAATACTTACCTCATATGATTATTGTATTAAGTGAGAAAATGCAAATTACAGTTGACCCTTGAACAACACGGGGGTTAGGGGTGTCAACTCCTACCCCAGTCAAAAAATCCACTTGTAACTTAGCAGTCGGCCCTCATTATCTATAAGTCTGCATCCGCAGATTGACTCAACCATGGATCTGGTAGTACTTTAGTACAAATTTATTGAAAAAAAATCTGCATATATGTGGACTTGTATAGTTCAAATCTGTGATGTTCAAAGGTCAACTGTACATGGAAAATAGCTGATATATGATTCAATATCATTCTTATTACTTTCAGGGCTCTTTATTATTAGCATTATATGTTTCATTTGATATCCATCTTCCGTTTCTCCTTTGATACTTTTCTTCTGATATTTCTTCCTCACTCAACTATGCCATGAACTTCTTTTCTCTTCCACCCTTTATTGTTGCTGTAGCCATAGAGGTATACTGTTTAAATCTTTCAAGAAATAAGTTGCAGTTCAGCTACAAAGAGTGCCATTTTCCGACAACCTCTGGCTGTTAGTGTCTTTAGGATGTGTCTCAGCTTTATGAGCTATCTCCACTCTTCCTAGGCAGCCCCTGACCAATAACTGAGCATGGCAGTAGTACTAAAGCCTAGCTATTTCTGCCTAATTAAATGCTCCCCTAAGAGACAATAATTGCTCCAAGTATGTCTGCGGGTTTGGCCAAGATCTCGCACCAGAGTCAGAAAGTCTCTATACCCAATTTCCTTCCTTCTGCCTTTCCCTCAGTGCATATTGTATCTGTGTGTAATGTTAAGATTTTTCTTACTTACCTTGCTCTCTCCCTATTTTATTACATATAGGCATTACCACCACCACTACTCCCAGTAAACTTCTTGCAATTCTAAGTAAGTCAGCAGCTGCAACCCACGGTACTCAACAGACAATTTTGGTGACAAAAGTGGGCTAAGAATGCAGGTGGTAAAATGGTATTTGGTAATCAGTACCCTATTCTACGTGGTATGCTGGGCACAGAAAGTCCCTGATACAAGGTTGTGACATGATTTCTAAAACATTCACCAATGATAAATTAGGAGAATGTTCCTATGAAAAAAATTGTCTTCACCTATGTGATGTTTCTGGCTTTTGAAAAGTGGAGTATTTGGGGAAATAATGTGTAAAAGTACAACAGAATTGGTTGGTTTTTACTAAGTTGCATTGATACTCTACAAAGGGCAGTTAGTAAACAATTAAAAATTAAGTGTAAAGACCAAAGAAGCCTTTTTGTTAGCCCACAAAGTGACTGTTATCTCACTAGGGGGAAGACAGAAAAGCTGAAAAACAAACTCAGGTTTTAGTAGTTAGAGTAGCCAAGATAAAATGATGACTGAATGCATGACTAAAGCAGGGCCACTGCATTAAGATGTAGGACCTTGTTGGGAAAACCTGGGACTATGACACATGGTACAGGGGAATCTGGGTGGGTAACCCAGATGATTTTGACTATTCAGAAACCTCTAATCCCTTGGCACCAAAAAGGTGGTCCACACTTTCTTATTAACAAGTAGCACTTCTGCCATATGGGAAATCAAAGTAACACTCTTCTTACTGCAAAGAAACAGGGTCTCCTTTAGGAGCTGCCCTTACCTCTTCTCTTGGCTGCCAGGCCAAGAACTAAGAACACTCAGCATAACTCCACTGAAACCATGGCCATGGAGTATTTATGAGTTTGGATTATTGGTGTGCTTGATCAATGGAGCCAGATTATAAAACTGGATAAAAAAGAATGGATTGACTTTGAGGCTGTCTCTCAAGATAAAGGAATTGATACCTGACAAGGCCTCCAGCAGACAGGACAAACTCACTGCTAAAATAGTCGCTACATTAGAGAAAGTGATGACTCATGCTCAGCGAAGTGGAAATATCTGAATTGCCCTAGCAAGTGGTAAAGGAAGAATTAAGGAGGTTCAGGAAAGTGGACATGTTGGAACAGATATATTATGTGAGGCCAGACGACCCAGCAGAGGATTTTATCCTGGAGGACACACCACTTACCAAAACTGCCAGGAATGTGCTGGTGAGAGGGTCCCCAGCTTCACTAGGCACTTCAGTGATGGCTCTTCTTTGCAGGCCAGGGCTCAGGGTAGGAGAGGCAGTCACAGATTGGGGCTCATTAACATCCATGAGAATGATAACTCTCCATCTTCCATGCCCAAGTTAGGGAGATGTGGTGCTGGTGCTTAGCCATGAAAAGGCAAGGGGACAAAATTACTGTAATGACCAGCAGAACCACAGAGAGTTGTGAAGGTGATTAAAAGAACATGGCTTCTCTAGATGTAACAAGGACCACTTAATATATATAATCCAAAGAAGGCAAGACAGAATGAGCAAGAGGCTGAGGGCAATCATCTTAATAAAATGTACTGATCTCTGACCAATTTCGGAACATGAGCCCTTTTTCAGACCTGGAACCAACTGACTAAAGAGACTGCCTGGTCCCCAGGTGGAAAGATCCTAAAATATTATGCCAAGTCTATACTGTAGCCATTCTCCAAGATCTTCTACAAAAGAATGTAGAGCCATTTACTCAGACTACTGTACACTGAGGAAAGGGAAATAACATGATATTTCAAGGACTATTATGGGTCTGAGTTGACATGTATATCAAGAGACCTGACATTTTACATGGCTCCCTGTTAGAGTGGGAACATATGGAAACCAGATAATAAATGGATTTCTGGCTAAAGTTCAAATCACAAAGGCCCCCGATAGAGTCTATCGGTCCTCCCAGTCGCCATTTTTCCAGTCCTTGAATGTATGACTCAGTTTGACAAATTGGCACTTGGAGTGATCTACACATTGGTTTGTTGGCTTGTCCAGGAAAAGTTCTCACAGTAAAGAAGGCCAAATATATGTCTCTGAGACTGATCTCTGGTCAAGATAATGAATAAAAAATAATAATGCATTACACAAAGATGGACAAGAGTGTTGCCTTCCTCAGGAATCTGTAGAATGCCTGAGTGGTGGTTACTGTCATGTCTCAATTCACCAATCTGGTCCTTACAGAATAATTTATAGATCACCACAAGCTCAAGCAAATAGTAATCCCAAATAATACCTGCCATGCCATATGTGGTATCTTTGCTAGAGCAGATTAATAGAGCCTCAAGTACATGGTATGAAGCTATTGATTTAGGAAATGTGCTTTTTTTCTATTCCAGTCAGAAAAGAGAACAGAAACAATTCACAATCACATGGAACAGATAAAAGTATACCTTTACAGTTTTGTCACAGGCCTTTGGTAACTTTCCATCCTTTGTCTTAGTATAGTCTGAAGATATCTGTGACATCCCTTTATCCTGCAGAACATCATATTTATCTGTTATATTGATGACATCATTCTGATTGGACAAGGTAAACAAGAGGTTTCACTTTTTCTGGTTAGACCTCAGCCTGTACTAAGAGCAGTGGAGTTGTTAATGAAGATGGCCATTTCTGACCAATGTGGGAAACAGGAAATCTTTTCTCTGGAACTCCCTCCTGGTTTGGGCAAGACTTTAGAAGTTCTGCATTATATGATCTGAGGCTCTCCCTTCTCAGTCTTATGTCCTCTTCTCTTTCACTTCAAAAGTGTCAGATCTGCACTGTAGTCTGAAATCTTTCCCTGCCAAAGCCTGCTTCTTCCTACTTTCATATTCACAGGCATTACTCTCTCACTAATCCTCTTCTACTTCTACTTCTCCCTCAGCATCTTCTTCCCAGACGACTCAACTGACACAACTGCTATTCTTTTCCACCTTTACCCTGCTTCTACTATTACTTCCTTTCCTATCTCCACATTTGACTTTCTTCCCGTGGAAGTACACAAATGGCATTTGACAAGTTACATTGAATGAATGCCTATTGTATGCCTAGGCATAACACTGTATCTGAGATTTTAAGATGTGCAGTAAATTAGCTATAAAACCTCTAAAATTCTCTTAGAGAAAGTGACAGAGAAAGGGAAAATATTTCATCTATTGGTAAACTCTCTACTTTTCTTGGAGAAGTGTCTAAAAATGACATATTTGAGCTAGACAATAACTTTCATGGAATTAGCCATGGAGATAATAACAGAAGAAGCAACAGCACAAGCACCATGTGGTCCTTCACTGTCCTCAACTACCTCCTCATCAATATGGTCTATCTCACAGATACACTGAAGACTCTAATCCACCAGTACCAAGTTAATAAAAATCATGTAACCAAAGGATTATTCTGCTTCTCATATCTAGGAAAATATGGGGAAATACAATACATTTAGGCAACTTTTTTTTTTTTTTCTGGTACGCGGGCCTCTCACTGTTGTGGCCTCTCCCACTGCGGAGCACAGGCTCCGGACGCACAGGCTCAGCGGCCATAGCTCACGGGCCCAGCTGCTCCATGGCATGTGGGATCTTCCCGGACCGGGGCACGAACCCGTGTCCCCTGCATCAGCAAGCGGACTCTCAACCACTGCACCACCAGGGAAGCCCTAGGCAACTTTTTAAAGAAAAATTTCACAGAAAATGTTGTAATTTTTTTTGAGAAACGATTTCTTCCTGAGACACCACAAAAGAACATATATTAACATCTGACAGTTTTTACAGTCTCACAGACAGCTTTAATTTAACACTGTCCAAAGGAAAGAAAAATGGCAGGTATCACTTAAACAACAGCTAGAGGTCAGTTCATTCCAAAATTTTAGTTATAGTCATACATCTGTTTGTAGAGTGCAGGTCTGCTGAGAGGAAGGTGTGATAATACATGAGCTCACTGGAGAGCTATTAGCATAAGAGTCTAGAAATGACTACCTCATGAGCCCTAGAGGCATATATGCTTCCTTTAAGGGAAAAATTCTTTATTGTTTCCACAAATCTTGACACTTTCCTGTTTGTTATAGAGAAGCTATAGCACTTCCTTCCCCAACTTTCTCATTTTTGTTAATTCCACATTTATTTCCTCAGATTTTTAGGCCTCAAACTCCAGAGTCATTTATGACTGCTCTCTCTCCCCCATTTTTCACATTTAATTAAGTGTACAGGGTATCTCTGATTTACAAAAGCTTGATTTGTCACTCCATGGTCGTGGACAAAATTTGTGTTTCTGACTACAAAATAATAGTGGACAATGTTAACACATGATAATATTTCATTGAGTGAATGGCCAAAAATGAGAAGCTTGCCTTGATCTGCAGTAATTCAGATGACTGTTTTTGAAATAAAAAACAAGGAATCATTGAAAAAATATTTCCGTAGAAATGTCTCCTCCCACACTGAACTTAGTTCAAAGGTCTGGAGCAATAAAGACTTGCTACAGGAATATTAACCAGGGGAAAAAAGGACATTTTTAGTTCAACTGTACTGCATTCTTATTTCAAGAAACATCAGTCACTCTAAATTATGCAGAAAAATGTCCTCAAAGCAGCATGGCTTTTGACCATGTGTGGTTTTTATACTGCATGCTTAAAGTTACAAATTGAATAGAGGGGCTAGATTGAAATTAAAATGTTCTAAACTCTGATGAGTAGAAATGAATAAACATTTATTTATTTGATGTAACTGAAGACAAAAACTCTGTCAAGCCTCAATTTTCCTAGAGCAGACATCTTATTCTAGTCCATTACCTCATACTGTACTCAATTTGATTTAGACCTTTTTACAACAAAATTCAAATACTGTTGACTGCTCTATCTAGAACAAACCTTAGCTGTTTTCAAATAAAATTCAGTTTTGGGGGGTTTCTTACCCCTCTCAATGGACATGCTCTGCACTGGTTTCTTCCTAGCATGGCATCTGGGAAAAGGAGAAAGTTTATATACTCTCATTGTTTGAGAGAAGAAACATTTGATGCTATCTGTACTTACTGTATTGCCTTTGGCTTACCTGTGTCTCTCTGTATTCACTGTATTTTCTTTGAATAACCTGAGCCCACCTGATTCTACCCTGCTATGGGCCAAGGTATGGGCTATTTTGTCCACCCTTGTGGTCATTTTGGTGTCCTTTTAGGACCAAAGACTTCTTAGTTGATTTCTTTGCACCAAGTTTAAGTGTAAGGCCTCCCTGTAAGTCTATGAACCCAAACCCTTATCTCAACTCTAGGTAACCTACAGTATCTGTGCCATATTGGATACAAACTGTGTCAAACAAAGGCTTACAGAATACCCATGGTATGAGCAGAGAGCAAGAAACACACCCTGATATTCTTAAATTTCTCCAAAGCTATCTGTATGTCTTTATGGACACTGCTAGGAGGTTGTTGTTGAATTTCTCTCTTTAAATCTTGAAAGGGAATCCAGGAAATACACAGCTGTAACCCTGCCTTATTATCTTGCCCTCTATCTTTTTTTCTCTCTCTCTCTCCATACTCTTCCTTCCAGCACCATAGAAGCAATATTTGCAGTGTGTGAAGATACTTTTTACTCATATTTTCATTTTTCTGACTCTATAGTTTATCCTGGTAAAATTCCAGTTTGGAAAGTTTCAGGAAAGTCATTTAACTTAAAGCTGGACAATAACTTATTTGAACTCAGAAGGTTTAGCATATTTGTCCTTTGTGGAAGGACTGATAAAGAGAAAAACAAAAAGAAACAACAAGAATTGCTGAAGTGGAGAAATACATCAAAGTCTTATCTCTCTACCTATGTTTGTAAATCCATAAAATTTTACCTTATTATCTTGTCATTGATTCTTGTGATCTATTTCTATATTTCTGAACAAGCCTGTCTTGGTCAGATCCTAGTACCATTGATTATTAAATGTGTGCTTTTGGACTAGTTACTTTAACCTCTCATGCTGCAGTTTCCCATTTTTAAAAAGGGGGTAATAAAAGTATCTACCTCATAAGGTTGTTAGGAGGACTACTTGAATTAATATATGTAACATATGTTAATATATTTAGAGCAGTACATAGCATATAGCAAGCATTAGATATATATCAGCCTTGTAAGATGAAAATATGTATGTATGTTTTCATGTACATCTCATGGTGATTAGAAACTGAGGAATGATTTCAAGCTAACATAGAAAAATATTGAAAAAATCTGAGGTGCTTATTTATTCATTCAGAATGACAACTGAAATTATTAATTGGATCATGGCAATTTCTCTGATTTAAAAAAAAATGGAATCTAGGATTGCCCAGATAGATGAGGGACAGCAAGTTTATTGAGGCAGGAGTGGGAAAGGAAGCATAGAATACAGAATTAGGAACTGAGCTGCCTTAAAGGCATGTTTTTATAATTTTCTAGAGGACAGGCGGTATTAATTAACTAATTAAAAAAGACAGTTCAAATTTTCTAGTTAGCACAGAAAGGCAAGTTGAAACAGTGAAATCTCAAGTTTCAGCTTATCACTCTATTAAAGGGTAAAAGCAGAGCATAATACAAGATAACAAGATACATTTTAGGGGGACCTTCAAGATGGTGGAGGAGTAAGATGTGGAGATCACTTTCCTCCCCACAAATACATCAAAAATACATTTACATGTGGAAAAACCACTACACAATAACTACTGAATGCTGGCAGAAGAACTCAAACCTCCCAAAAGGCAAGAAAATACCCACATACCTGGCCATGTGACTGACAGGGTCTTGGTGATAGAGCCAGGTGTCAGGCCTGAGCCTCTGAGGTGGGAAAGCCAAGTTCAGGACACTGGACAACAAGCGACCTCCCAGCCCCACGTAATGTCAATCAGCAAGAGCTCTAACAGAGATCTCTGTCTCAACACTAAGACCCAGCTCCACCCAATGGCTAGCAAGCTTCAGTGCTGGACGTCCCATGACAAAGAACTAGCAAGACAGGAACACACCCACACCCATTATCAGAGAGGCTGCCTAAAATCATAATAAGGTCACAGACACCCTAAAACACAACACGGATGCTGTCTGGCCCACCAGAAAGACAAGATCCAGCTTTATCCAGCAGAACAAAGACACTGGTCCTCTCCACCAGGAAGCCTACACAATCCACTTAACCAAACTAACCTACTGGTGGCAGACACCAAAAAAAAATGGGAACTACAAACCAGCAGCCTGAAAAAAGGAAACCCCAAACACAGTAAGTTAAACAAAATAAGAAGCCAGAGAAACACACAGCAGATGAAGGAGCAAGATAAAAACCCACCAGACCAAACAAATGAAGAAAATATAGGCAGTCCACCTGAAAAAAAATCCAGAATAATGATACTAAGGATGATGCAAAAATCTTGGAAATAGAATGGAGAAAATACAAGAAACGTTTAATAAGGACCTAGAAGAAACAAAGAGCAAACAAACAATGATGAACAGCACAATAAATGAAGTTAAAAATTCTCTACAGGAATCAAGAGCAGAATAACTGAGGCAGAAGAATGGATAAGTGAACTGGAAGATAAAATAGAGGAAATAACTACTGCAGAGCAGAATAAAGAAAAAAGAAAGAAAAGAATTGAGTACAGTCTCAGAGACCTCTGGGAAAATACTGAATGCACAAACATTCGAATTATAGTGGTCCCAGAAGAAGAAGAGAAAATGGAAGGGACTGAGAACATTTTTGAAGAGATTACAGTTGAAAATTTCCCGAATATGGGAAAGGAAATAGTCAATCAAATACACGAATCACAGAGAGTGCCATACAGGATAAATCCAAGGAGAAACACTCCAAGACACATATTAATCAAACTATCAAAAATTAAATACAAAGAAAAAATATTAAAAGCAGCAAGGGAAAAGCAACAAATAACATACAAGGGAATCCCCATGAGGTTAACAGCTGATACTTCAGCAGAATCTCTGCAAGACAGAAGGGAGTGGCAGGACATATTTAAAATGATGAAAAGGAAAAAAGCTACAACCAAGATTACTCTACCTAGCAAGGATCTCATTCAGATTCAATGGAGCAATTAAAACCTTTACAGACAAGCAAAAGTTAAGAGAATTCAGCACCACCAAACCAGCTTTACAACAAATGCTAAAGGAACTGCTCTAGGCAGGAAATACAAGAGTAGGAAAAGACCTACAAAAACAAACTACAATGAGGTATCACCTCACACCAGTCAGAATGGCCATCATCAAAAAATCTAGAAACAATAAATGCTGGAGAGGGTGTGGAGAAAAGGGAACCCTCTTACACTGTTGGTGGGAATGTAAATTGATACAGCCACTGTGGAGAACAGTATGGAGGTTCCTTAAAAAGCTACAAATAGAACTACCATATGACCCAGCAATCCCACTACTGGGCATATACCCTGAGAAAACCATAATTCAAAAAGAGTCATGTACCAAAATGTTCATTGCAGCTCTATTTACAATAGCCCAGAGATGGAAACAACCTAAGTGTCCATCATTGGATGAATGGATAAAGAAGATGTGGCACATATATACAATGGAATATTACTCAGCCATAAAAAGAGATGAAATTGAGCTATTTGTAATGAGGTGGATAGACCTAGAGTCTGTCATACAGAGTGAAGTAAGTCAGAAAGAGAGAGACAAATACCGTATGCTAACACATATATATGGAATTTAAAAAAAAAAATGTCATGAAAAACCTAGGGGTGAAACAGGAATAAAGACACAGACTTACTAGAGAATGGACTTGAGGCTATGGGGAGGGGGAAGTGTAAACGGTGACAAAGCGATAAAGAGGCATGGACATATATACACTACCAAACATAAGGTAGATAGCTAGTGGGAAGCAGCCGCATAGCACAGGGAGATCAGCTCGGTGCTTTGTGACCGCCTGGAGGGGTGGGATAGGGAGGGTGGGAGGGAGGGAGACGCAAGCGGGAAGAGATATGGGAATATATGTATATATATAACTGATTCATTTTGTTGTGAAGCTGAAACTAACATACCATTGTAAAGCAATTATACTCCAATAAAGATGTTAAAAAAAAAAAAAAACCCAAAACAATTAAGAAAATGGTAATAGGAACATACGTATCAATAATTAACATAAATGTAAATGGATTAAATGCTCCAACCAAAAGACACAGACTTGCTGAATGGATACAAAAACAGGACCCGTATATATGCTGTCTACAAGAGACCCACTTCAGAGCCAGGGACACATACAGACTGAATGTGAGGGGATGGAAAAAGATATTCCATGAAAATGGAAATCAAAAGAAAGATGGAGTAACAATTCTCATATCAGACAAAATAGACTTTAAAATAAAGACTATTACAAGAGACAAAGAAGGACACTACAGAATGATCAATGGATCAATCCAAGAAAAACATGTAACAATTGTAAATATTTAGGCACCCAACACAGCAGCACCTGAATACATAAGGCAAATGCTAACAGTCATAAAAGGGGAAGTCGACAGTAACAATACTAGTAGGGGATTTTTAATGTCCCACTTTCACCAATGGACAGATCATCCAAAGTGAAAATAAATAAGGAAACACAAGCTTTAAATGACACATTAAACAAGATGGACTTAATTGACATTTATAGCACATTCCATCTAAAAACAACAGAATACACTTCCTTCTCAAGTGCTCGTGGAACATTCTTCAGGACAGGTCACAGCTTGGGTCACAAATCAAGTCTTGGTAAAATTAAGAATATTGAAATTGTATCAAGTTTTTTTTTTCCAACCACAACGCTATGAGACCTGATATCAATTAAGGAAAAAAAAAACTGTAAAAAGTAAAAACACATGGAGGCTAAACAATACATTACTAAATAACCAAGATATCAGTGAAGAAATCAAAGATGAAATCAAAATATACCTAGAAACAAATGACAATGAAAACACGATGACCCAAAACTTATGGGATGAAGCAAAAGCAGTTCTAAGAGGGAAATTTATAACAATAAAATCCTACCACAAGAAAAAAGAAAAATCTGAAATAAATAACCTAGCCTTACACCTAAAGCAATTAGAGAAAGCCAAAAAAAAAAAAAAAAACCCAAAGTTAGCAGAAGGAAAGAAATCATAAAAATCAGATCAGAAATAAATGAAAAACAAATGAAGGAAACAATAGCAAAGATCAATAAAACCAAAACCTGGTTCTTTGAGAATATAAACAAAATTGATAAACCATTAACCAGACTCAGCAAGAAAAAAAGGGAGAAGACTGAAATCAACAGAATTTGTAAAGAAAAAGGAGAAGTAACAACTGACACTGTAGAAATATAATAGATCATGAGAGATTACTTCAAGCAGAACTATGCCTGTAAAATAGACACCCTGGAAGAAATGGAAAAATTCTTAGAAAGCTATAACCCTCCAAGACTGAACCAAGAAGAAATAGAACGCATGAGCAGGCCAATCACAATTAATGAAATTGAAACTGTGATTAAAAATCTTCCAGCAAACAAAAGCTCAAGATCAGATGACTTCACAGGTGAATTATATCAAACATTTAGAGAAGAGCTAAGACCGATCCTTCCCAAACTCTTCCAAAATAGAGCAGACTGAAGAACACTCCCAAAATCATTCTATAAGTCCACCGTCACTCTGATATCAAAACCAGACAAAGATGTCACAAAAAAAAGAATACTGCAGGCCAATATCACTGATGAATATGGATGCAAAAATCATCCACAAAGTGCTACAAAACAGAATCCAACAGCACATTAAAAGGATCATACACCATGATCAAGTGGGGTTTATCCCAGGAATGCAAGGATTCTTCAAAATATGCAAATCAATCAATGTGATACACCATATTAACCAACTGAAAGATAAGAACCATATGATCATCTCAATAGATGCAGAAAACATTTTGACAAAATTCAGCAGTGATTTATGATAAAAATTTCCAGAAAGTAGACATTGAGGGAAGCTACCTCAACATAATAAAGTCCACATATGATAAACCCACAGCCAACATCAATCTCAAAGGTGAAAAACTGAAACCATTTCCTCTAAGATCAGGAACAAGACAAGCTTGTCCACTCTTACCAATATTATTCAACATAGTTTTGGAAGTTTCAGTCACAGCAATCAGAGAAGATAAAGAAATAAAAAGGAATCCAAATTGGAAAAGAAGTAAAACTGTCACTGTTTGCAGATGACATGATACTGTACATAAAGAAACCTAAAGTTGCTACCAGAAAACTACTAGAGCTAATCAATGAATTTGCTAAATTAGCAGGGTACAAAATTAATGCACAGAAATCTCTTGCATTCCTATACACTAATGATGAAAATTCTGAAAGAGAAGTTAAGGAAGCACACCCATTTCCCATTGCAACAAAAAGAATAATAGATCTAGGAATAAACCTACCTAAGGAGAAAGAGACGTGTATGCAGAAAACTCTAAGACACTAATGAAAGAAATTAAAGATGATACAAAGAGATAGAGAGTCATACCATGTTCTTGGATTGGAAGAATCAACATTGTGAAAATGGCTATACTACTCAAAGCCATCTACAGATTCAATGCAATACCTGTCAAACTACCAATGGCATTTTTCACAGCAGTAGAACAAAAAATTCACAGTTTGTATGGAAACACAAAACACCCCGAATAGCAAAAGCAATCTTGAAAAGAAAAACGGAGCTGGAGGAATCCGACTCCCTGATTTCAGACTATACTACAAAGCTACAGTAATCAAGACAGTACAGTACTGGCACAAAAACAGAAATATAGATCAATGGAACAGGATAGAAAGCCCAGAGATAAACCCACACACATATGGTCACCTTATCTTTGGTAAAGGATTCAAGAAAATACACCGAAGAAAACACATCCCCTTCAATAGGTGGTGCTGGGAAAACTGGACAGCTACATGTAAAACAATGAAATTAGAATATTTCCTAACACCATACAGAAAAAGAGACTCAGAATGGATTAAAGGTCTAAATGTAAGGCCAGACAGTATAAAACTCTCAGTGGAAAAAATAAGCAGAACACTCTATGACATGAATCCCAGCAAGATCCTATTTGACACACCTCCTAGAGAAGTTGAAATAAAAATAAAAATAAAGAAATTGGATACAATGAATCTTAAAAGCTTTTGCACAGCAAAGCAAACCATAAACAAGATGAAAAGGCAACCCTCAGAACGGGAAAAATTTATTTGCAAATGAAGCAACTGACAAAGGATTAATCTCCAAAATATACAAGCAGCTCATGTAGCTCAATAACAAAAAAAAAACTATCACCCCAATACAAAAATGGGCAGAAGACATAAATAGACATTTCTTGAAAGAAGATATACAGATTGCCAACAAACACATGAAAGGATGCTCAATATCACTAATCATTAGAGAAATGTAAATCAAAGCAACCATGAAGTATCACGTCCCACCAGTCAGAATGGCCATCACCAAAAAATCTACAAACAATAAATGCTGGAGAGGGTGTGGAGAAAAGGGAACCCTCTTGCACTGTTGGTGGGAATGTAATTTGATACAGCCACTATGGAGAACAGTATGGAGGTTCCTTAAAAAACTAAAAATAGAACTGCAATATGACCAGCAATCTCACTACTGGGTATATACCCTGAGAAAACCATGATTCAAAGAGTAATGTACCACATTGTTCATTGAAGCTCTATTTACAATAGCCAGGACATGGAAGCAAGATAAGTGTCCATCAACAGATGAATGGATAAAGAATATGTGGCACATATATTCAATGGAATATTACTCCGACCTAAAAAGAAACAAAATGAGTTATTTGTAGTGAGGTGGATGGACCTAGAGTCTGTCATGCAGAGTGTAGTAAGTCAGAAAGAGGAAAACAAATACCATATGTTAACACATATATATGGAATCTACAAACAAATAAACAAAAATTGTTCTGATGGACCTAGGGGCAGGACAGGAATAAAGATGCAATCATAGATAATAGACTTGAGGACACAGGGAGGAGGAAGTGTAAGCTGGGACGAAGTGAGAGTAGCATTGACATATATACACTACCAAATGTAAAATAAGTAGCTAGTGGGAAGCAGCTGCATAGCACAGGGAGATCAGCTCGGGTGCTTTGTGACCACCTACATGGGGTTTATAGGGAGGGTGGGAGAGAGGCACAAGAGGGAGGGTATAGGGGGATATATGTATACATATAGTTGTTTCACTTTGTTATACAGCAGTAAATAACACAACATTGTAAAGCAGTTATACTTCAATAAAGTCTTTTTTTAAAAAATGATACATTTTAGTTTTGAAATGTAGCCTAGAAATTTTGATATTTTCTTTTTCTTTGTAACAACTGCACATTTTCATAGTGCTGATCAAGGATGTTGCAAAATTCAGTAGTATGATATTATAAAAAGACCTTGGCTGATTTCTTGTAACAGTTATATCTGCATGAATGCATATCTAGCTTAGAAATTTGTTTTTTAATTAGAGAGTAAGCAGTGCAAAACCAAAACATCAAATTTAAGTGTATTTGGAATTGAGGATAACATCATATGTGAGAAAAGACACTAGCTAAAATTATTCTCAGTGCTAATTTTGAAAACTGTACGCAAATTAAATTCAAATTTCTTGAGTTGAGTATGATGATTTTTAATGGAAGTTTTAATCTTGGATGTCCAGAACATATATATTATCTTTACGAACTTTTAATCATCTCTGAAATAACAAGAGGAATAAAGTTTTCTTTCTTTCTGTGACAAGTTGAATTACAAATCTGTGTTTTTGAATTACCAAGTGACGGGAAATTGGATATAGTTAGCAACATCTTCAAAAATGCAAATGTAGTTACAAGTACCCCTGATCAATTAATGAGAAAGCCTTTTCAAAAACAGTGTGAACTCCGAAGGATAAACAGGAAAACCTGTGTACTGAGTGCATTCAGGACAAGGGTGAGCAAATATCTTCCAGAAACAGCATGGGTTTTATGTGGGAAGAGGAAAAATAGCACACTGTATCAGAGATGAGCTTTTGCCTTCATTAAATATTTCCAACTGGAGATTTTCTTTACTTTGCCCCTGCATCCTCATTCTCTGTCGACTCCTTCCACCAACCTCAGGAATATTTGTGCTCCATATCGTAATTATACACTCTGCTCCAACTAAAGTTCATTAAGCACATTATTGATACTGGCTTTACCAAGGTCAGCAACTACTCTGCCTAAAACTGGTTTACACATTTATATCTATGCTTCAGTGAATCTTGTCCATTTACTCAGTCATGCTGTTTTCTTATAAACCACAGAGCTCAGAAATGTGGAGCCAAGAAATGCGATGATGGGGAAAATAAAAGTAGCTACCCTTAGGTATTTTTGCTCCCTACCAACTTGTCCTTGAGTTTGTCAGCAAGCATTTCCTAAGATCCGTAATATCAAATATTTTCGCAAGCCTGTTTTAAGAAGTCTTTTCTTCTTACCAGTAAACAGCAAGAAAATAATCCCCAAGAGAAAAACAGTTCTAAAACATTCTCACTTAAACATGCATTGATCTTTCTCAGATTGAGTTCTCAACATCAGAATTTACTGAGTGAGTTTATTTCTTTTAAGACGTCAAGCTATCACACCGATCATATCTCATAAACAACACATTTTCTTTTGAGACTTGAAATGCTATCCAAGTTGTAGATTAAAATTTAATTTCCTCTTATTCCCTTTGAACTCCCCCCAAGTAATCTAATTACTTAAATCCACTTCAGCAATATATGCTTCACCATATGTCAGCAACCAGCTGGCACAATGTGAGACCATGGTGGACATTGTGATTCCTCTAAAGGATGAACTAACTCTCTCTCTCTCTCTCTCTCTCTCTCTCTCTATATATATATATATATATATATATATATATTTTTTTTTTGCGGTACGCGGGCCTCTCATTGTTGTGGCCTCTCCCGTTGCGGAGCACAGGCTCTGGACGCGCAGGCTCAGCGGCCATGGCTCACGGGCCCAGCCGCCCCGCGTCATGTGGGATCTTCCAGTCCCGGGACACGAACTTGTGTCCCCTGCATTGGCAAGCAGACTCTCAACCACTGGGCCATCAGGGAAGCCCAATATATTTTTAAGAAAATATTATCTGATAACGTCTGAAGTTAATTCTCCATATTCTATGAGTTTAGAATATTACTCGTTAAATCTATGGAGCTTGAAACATGATGAAATATAGATTGCACTTGTATAAAACCAAAAGAACAGTAAGAGTCGTGAAAAGACAGTTGGTTTGGGCTTCCCTGGTGGCGCAGTGGTTGAGAGTCCGCCTGCTGATGCAGGGGACACAGGTTCGTGCCCCGGTCCGGGAAGATCCCACGTGCCGTGGGGCGGCTGGGCCCGTGAGCCACGGCCGCTGAGCCTGCGCGCCCGGAGCCTGTGCTCAGCAACGCGAGAGGCCACAGCAGTGAGAGGCCCATGTACTGCAAAAAAAACAAAACAAACAAACAAAAAGACAGTTGGTTCAGTTAGTCAAAGGATATTCTAACGACCGTCAATTAATTAGGTTGCCTTTCGCACCTCCTCCAGCTCCCTAGAAAGACATTACAAAATAGAGAAAACATGTTTTAGGCCTAACTTTGGAAATATTTCATTCTTTGTAGATTCAAACTTAGTAATGTTATTTTAAACAAAGACATTTTTACAATTTCCACATTTCTAAAATGATTTTAGAAATCTCTTTATTATTTAAAACTCAAGATTCAGAATTGCATATTATTTAACTTAAGTTGAAGTTTACAATTCTATTACCCACATCACAGGAATAGTTCAGTGTTTCAAATCAGTGTTTTAGATTCCAAACTTGTGTGGCTAGGAAATTAGTGGATGACCTGAGAGGGTTTTCTAAACTTTCGTGGCCTCAATTTCCTCTACCTCAAAATCAGTAGTACAGAGTAAATGATTTTTTAGATCTCTTATAATTTTAACCCTCCATAAATCCAAAAGAAAAAAATTTGTAGGCAAAACATACTATGGTTTCATCTGGTTGCTTAGGATTTGATAGTTGTAGATAATTGTAAAGAATACAAACAAATGAAGATTGTTTAAAAATGCTTTATCTAATTTATTTATTTATTTTAAATTTTAAAATAATTTTGGTAAGAACACAACATGGGATCTACTTTCAAAATAATTTTAAGTGTACAAAACAGTATTGATAGTTATGTGGAAAATATTATATACTGGCTCTCTAGAAGTTATTCATAACTGAAGTTTTATAAATGTTGAATACAAACTTCCTTTTTCCCTGTTCACCCAGACCCTGGCAAGTACAATTCTATTCTTTGTTCCTTTGAGTTTGACTACTATAGATATAAGTAGAAAATGCAGTGTTTTTCCTACTGTGAGTGGGTTATTTCACTTACCCTAATGTCTTCAAGTACATCTATGTTGTCACAAATAACAAAATTTTCTTTTTTTATAAGGCTCAAAAATAATCCATTTTATGTACATACTACATTATTTTTATCCATTCACCTGTTGATGAACATTAAGTTTATTTGCATATCTTGGCTATTGTGAATTATGCTGCAATGAAAATAGTAGTGCATATATTTCAAGATCCTGACTTCAATTCTTTAGCATAAATTTCCAGAAGTGGGATTGCGGAATCATATGGTAATTCTATTTTTAGTTTTTGTGGCACCTCAATACTGTTTTCCACAGCAGTTGCACTATATTTCATTCCTAAAAATAGTGTTCAAATGTTTCAATTTCTCCACATCTTTGCAAATACCTGTCGCTTTTTTGAATAATAGGCACTCCAACAGGTGTGAGATGCAATTTCATTATGGTTTTCATTTGCATTTACATGATGCTTAGTGATGTTGAGTATTTTTTCATATATCTACCTGGTGGCCATTTGTATGTCTTCTATGGAAATACATTTGTTCAGATTCTTTGCCCATTCTTTAAATCAGGCTATTGGAAGTTTCTTGCTATTGAGCTGCAGAAGTTCTTTATGTATTTGGAAATTAACACTTTATCAAATATATGGTATGCAAATATTTTCTCCCATTCCATAGGTTGTCTTTATTTTATTGAAATCTATTTGATTCACATTATTATATTAGTTTCAGGTGTAGAGCATAACGATTCATAACTCTTACAGATTATAGTCCATTAAAATTTTATATAAGATAATGATTATGTTTTCCCTGTGTTGTACAATGTATCCTTGTTGCTTATCTACTTTATACATTGTGGTTTGTATCTTTTTTTTTTTTTTTTTTTGCTGTACGTGGGCCTCTCACTGTTGTGGCCTCTCCCGTTGCAGAGCCCAGGCTCTGGACATGCAGGCTCAGTGGCCATGGCTCATGGCTGCAGCCACTCCGTGGCATGTGGGATCTTCCCGGACCGGGGCACAAACCCGTGTCCCCTGCATCGGCACGCGGACTCTCAACCACTGTGCCACCAGGGAAGCCCCGGTTTGTATCTCTTAATCCCTTACTCTATCTTGTCCTTCCCCCTCCCCTCTCCCAACTGGTAACCACTAGTTTATTTTCTGTATCTGTGAGTCTGTTTCTATTTTGCTATATATATTGGTTAGTTTTATTGTTTAGATTCCATGTATAAGTGATATCATAAAGTATTTGTCTTTCTCTGTCTGAATTATTTCACTAAGCATGATATTCTTTAGGTCCATCCACATTGCTGCAGATGGTAAAATTTCATTCTTTTTTATAACTGAGTAATATTCTATAATGCGGGATAAGCCATATTGAAGGAGTTTTTCTATGCTAATTAAAGTAAAATACTATCACTTCAAACTAAATTGTTGTAAATTTAGGTTGTTAATTATAATCCTTATGGTAACCAGTAAGAAAATATCTTTAAAAATGTACATGAAATTAAATGAGAATGGAATAAAAATGGTAGACTGGACACCACTAATAATTAGGAAATTCATATTGAAACCACAATGAAGCATCATTTCATGCCCACTAAGATGGCTATAATTTAAAAGAAATAATAACAGAAAATAAGTGTTAGAGTGGATGTAGGAAAATTGGAACCTTCATACTTTTCCAGTGGGAATGTGAAACAGTTCAACTGCTATGGAAAATAGTTTGGTGGTTCTTCAAAAATTAAACATATAATAACCATATCATCCCACATTTCCACTCTTAGCTATATACCCAAAACAAGTGAAAACAGGTACTCAAATGTACACAAATGTTAACAGCAACACTCTTCACAATAGTCAAAAGTAGAGACAATCCAAATGCCCATCAATAGATGAATGGATAAATTGTGGTATATTCATGCAATAAAATATTATTCAGACATATAAAGAAATGAAATACTGATATATGTTACAATGTGGATGAACCCCCAAAACATTATGCTAAGTTAAAGAAACCAGACACAAAAGGTAACATATTGCATGATTCCATTTATACGAAATATCTAGAATGGATATACCTATAGATACATAAGGCCAACTGGTAGTTGCCAGTGGCTAGCGGAAGGAAGAATGGGAAGTTGTTTTTATGACTAAAAGGTTTTACTTTAGAGTGTTGGAAATGTTTTTGAACTAGGTAGAGGTGGTAGTTGCACAACATTGTAAATGTACTAAATGACATTGAATTGTTCATTTTAAAACGGATAACTATGTGAATTTCACTTTAAATAAATTAAAAAGAAAATATTTCAGGGACATGTTACATAGTTAAGAAATAAACTTTATTTTTCTGCAGTATTCAACTTTTAATAATTTTATATTTATTGTGATTTATTTTCTCATTTAAATGGATCCTTATGTATATTAATTTTTAATTCTTATTTTTTATTGTTTTTCTTAAAACAGCCCCCTCCTCTCTTACTTATAGAAGGTTCAGGCATCACAAATCTACATCTTTCTGTGAAGTAGGATAAAGGCACAGACAAAAGGCCATCCTGACATATCCTATGTATATGGATGTTGTGTAACCAAATAAATAGTAATGTCTTAAAGAATACCTCATACTTTGTAGGCCAAGGTAAGTTGAAAACCTCTTATAAGTTTCAGTGAAAATAAGCTAATGATGTCAATGGAATGATCTCAAATCTGTCAGCTTCTTATAGCTTTCTCAGATTACAACCACATATATACTCAGAATGATATGGTATTTATAAGGAGGTTTGTCTTTTAAAATATTTGACAATTTCCTGTGAACTAATTGTTTTCCGGTATCAGTTATTTTCTGTACAGAGGCAGGGGGCATTGATTAAGGGATTAAAAAGAAAAATCAATTCTGGAGAATCGTCATCTTCTGAGTCACATAGCTGTTTACAGAATTCTATAAGTGTATTTCTAATAGCTATCTGTTTAATGAAAATGTTATCTGACTCAAGTTTCCTTTCTTGGATTGTTAATCACTATATAATATATTTATAATTAGCTAGCTAATATGCTGTCCTGTTATTTCTTTTTCTATATTTTTTATCTTTTCTATGAAATAGTTTTCTCATTATGTACAAATGTGTAAGTGTATAATCATTGGCAAGATGTGACTTTAATGACTAAATCTGACATCTACTATTTTGCTGCCTGACATTTTCTAAATTTTCTAAATTTATTTCTGTTTACTTCACTTTTTATTTACTTATTTATTTCAGTCTCTTTTGAAAGGGTTGTCATCAGAAATTGATAAATTGCATGTCACCTTTCATGTCCAACAAAATATGTTTTACAGATTTTCCATGGACTTTGTACAAATTTTTCTTGTTGTTTTCCTATCTGGCTAGCCATTAAGTGTACCAGTTCATAGGCTTAGATGTATATTTACTGGCACAATTGAAGGACAAACAATTACACCTGGTTGTACTAAGAGGTCGCTCTAGAATCTAGTATAAATTAATAAATAAATGAAATATTTTTAAATAGTTTCTTCAGTTGATTTCCTGCCTCCTACCTCACTGGCTCTCTCTTCTCAGTCTCTTTAGCTAAATACTCTTTATTTTTCTGTTCTAAACTTTTGAGTGTCCCAGGACACAGTTTTAGGACTTTATTTACACTCATTCCTGGGTGATCTTATCTAACTCTATGACTTAAAAACAATCCAAATATTCATAATCCTAAATTCATAAATCCACATTATAAAACTCAACCTCATACTCAAACCTTGTATGTCCAACAGGCACTTCAAATTTAATATACCTAGAACTGAACCTTGGATTTTCTTTGGCATTGACTCTGTAAACCTCAGTAAGTGATACAATTATTTACTCAGGTCCTCAGGGCAAAATATTTGGAAGAATTGTCAATCTCTTCCTTTCTCTCTTCACCCAAATCCAGGCCTATGGGCTTTATTTTCAAACTATATCTCACATCTGGTGACTTCTCACCTCCTCCTGCTACCATTCTAGCCTGAGCCACCATCATCTCTTACCCAGAAAACTGCAAGAATTTCCTAACTGTTCTGTATTTTACTCTTGACCCTCTTGAAAATATAATTTTGACATAGCAATTAGATCAATTTTGGTAAAATATAAGGCTTTCAGCTCCTGTGACACACCAGGTTCTATCACAATAGCCTCTTAGAATATTATTTCTTTTGTTTAAAATACTATTAACTCTGTTCTCCTGTTAGCAGTTATACTTCCCTTGGCTCTCAGCTCTACTTCCATAAAAAGTCTTCCCTGGACTTCTGAGACTACACAATCTACAGGCATATTGTGTTAAACTAAAATAGGGATAGATAGTCAGAAAATATTTGATCATTTAATATTAGGCACCTATTTTAAGAAATTACTAGAAATAACTGAGTAAGAGCTCAATATCTGTGAACAGAAATTCTGAAATACAGAGGTTGAATTAACCTCTACTTTTAGTAGGTGACTTATTTGTTTTATATTCTTAATTATTAAATACATCATAAATACTGAAATAATGTATATAATGATATCGGCATATAAACTACAAGGACTTACGATGAACAGCTTACTACATTTTCTCTATATTTATTATGTTAAAGAAAATAGAACTAGGGATAAATAGTATGTCATGAATTGAAGGGTGTAATCAATTCAATCAATTCTCCTACTTCCACCTCCAAAAGTAATCCTATCTGAAAGTTGTGTGTCATTTTTGTCTCTGCCCACAACTGAACCTCTATCATGTTTCACAGGTTCAAATCCCAAAGTATAATTTTCTTTAATTATAAATGATCAAAAAGTGTCATCCTATATATATATGGCAATATAAGGACTCCTAGGACATCTAAGGAACTCTTGCCATTTAGAATACAGAAACTACACATTATATGTTATTCTTAAATTTTAGAAGACCAT
Source organism: Aethalodelphis obliquidens (assembly GCF_003676395.1). Classification (NCBI taxonomy): domain Eukaryota; kingdom Metazoa; phylum Chordata; class Mammalia; order Artiodactyla; family Delphinidae; genus Aethalodelphis; species Aethalodelphis obliquidens. Next base: position 4,265,757 of record NW_020837998.1, read on the forward strand.
AAAATTAATAAGAATGTCTAATCTAGTGTGAAAATTTGGGGTGAGTGCTGGACTATTTCTTTGTTATGTTTGTTTGTTTTGGCCTTCAGGCTAAGTTAATTATATCCTTCATTATTGTATTTACTACTCTTTATTTACTATTAACATTTCTCCTTCAACCTGCTCTGTAATCCCTCTCCCCTACCCACTTAGACACCTACTTTCATATATTTAATATATATTTTTCCAATCTACCTTACATATACTTACTTAATATTGTAAAAAGCCTTGAAAAAATATAATATTGGGGAGAATAAATATTTTTTTAATTTTATATATGTGATATTGTTCTATGATTTTATTTTAGATATTCATGTTTTGTTAGTAATGAATGCTGCAAACATTTTCTCCCACTCAGCCATTTCTCTCTTAATTCTGTTTATGACATCATTTTCAGAATAGAGGTCTTGAATTTAATGTAGTCAAATTCATCAATTTTTATCTTTATGATTGGTGCTTTTAGCGTGTTGTTAATAATAGCTTTACCAACCACTTCTTCTAGAACAGAGACTCTTTAGATCTATATTACATGTTCTTCTATATGCTGAAGAAATTGACCTTGACTTTTTCTTTTTCACAGCAGGATCACAAAACTCTTGACAGGGCCTTCTGTGCCTTATTGATCCACAGACACTACAGGGACATCCTTAACATCCTGCAGACTCCACACTCTTTCAAAGGTCTACTAGGCAATTCCTAAAACTAGTGTCCTCCCCCATAAATGTCCTACAGTTCACACAAAAGACATCAGCTTCTTGAGGGGGACCTTTACAATTTTCATTACCACCAGTCCTTTTAAGTTACTTCATCCCGCTAAATTAAAAAACATCTCCCTTTATGTGGTACTGTGTATCCTTACAGAACCTTGCCCCTCTTATACTCTCTTTTCCTTTACAAGTCTCACTCACTAATTATTTTCCCTATAACTAACACTCTTAACCACTAAGATAGGGAGTACATTCTTACATGTACACATAGCTGACCACAGATGTTATCTCTGAATCTCAGATAATGTTCATTTCTTTTAAACTTACCAAGTGAACAAAGGAAATACACATCCCATTCCAATAACTTTCAACTAGAATATACATGATTTAACATAGTATAATTCCCACAAATTTGTTTTGTCCACATTGCAGCAAATTAAGTACAGTCATTCTTGCAATTATATATAACGAGTTACTTAGTAGGACTCCAGTATGGTACAAAAGTACAAACAAGATGGGGACTTAATGCTTAAAGATATCCAAGAGTTCACTTGTACTGACCTTTCTAGGAAAGAAAATATGAATAATCATTTTCAAAGGGATTTTATTTTTGTTGGACAATTTCATTTAAACATTTCATTTTCATTTCATGAAATTTTCAATTTAAAAATTTATTACTATCTAAAACCAGTTTCTCTATAAAGAGATTTCTTTCTTTCAAAAGACATAATCTACTGGAAGAGTATTATTACCTTAAAAAATCACAGTGACCATCCAACTCTTCTCGTATTGCTAGAAAATAAACCATTTTTTTGAACTTAGTCCTAAGCAAACTTATAAATCTTTGCCTTATCCTGGAAGCTGCTGCATTTTTTTAGCATGTTTTTACAATAATAACATAACTACAAACTATGGACTCACTTCACCAACAATGGGGACAAGCTTGAACACACACACACACACACACACACATAGACACACAAACACACTCACTCATGTACCCATCATCTTTAAAGAACCTTTTCATAATTCTGGGTATAGTTTTGTATAAAAGTTTTATTCTAACATTTCAAGGTATAGCATTTCCTTAAACTTAATACTTTTTCCATTTTGAGAACTTAAGAATATCCAAAAGGATTCTTCATCTTAACAGAAATTTAAGTTTCATACAAGAGTCTCAAATACTTCATATCAGCCAACTGATAAAAAAAGTACTCTTGAACTAAAAATATATAAATTCCCTTAAAAAGGATCTGCTTTGGTTAACTGAATTTATAGTTCCCATGAGTGGATTTCATTCAAATTACATTTAAATGCCTATGCTTTAGACATGGCAAATTCACCATAAATTTGCCTGTTCTTAAATATACATCTGTCATATAACAAGGCCTCTACCAAGGAAAAGGAATAAAGAAATTCAAGAAGAACTTCCTTTAGTCAAAAGCTATTTCCGATCCATGTCGCACATTCTTGGTCATAATGAACAAATCTGATCACTGATTATATGCCCTGAACTGTTCATCATGATGAACTTTGACATATGTTACCGACATAGCATGTTAAAAGTGTGTTTTTCTGTCCTTCTATATATATCTGACCCTTAATATGTGCAGTAGCATCACAATATAAAGTCTTTGACCTCTTAGGCCCTTTTAGGTCTAAGTTGCATGTCCCCTATAAAATGTATCCGTAACCACTGATGACTCCTTGCTCCCTACAGGAACACCAGACAGTTGACTGAGCTGTCTGTACCTTCCTGAATCAACAACAACATGGATAAGATTTCTATATCACCCAGTCTTTAAAATAATCTTAAAGGCTTCCATGTAATTTCTAAAAGAAAACACAGATAAGCTTTTATGTTCACAACATAAACAAAAGCCCTTGAAAGTGTTCATTAAATTTTAAGTTGCATCTGTTCTTTGACATTTCAACATTAGAGTCCCTTGCCCCATTTTGTGCTGTGCAGTCCTTTTCAGAAAGCCCACTCAATAAATGAGATTCATCTTTGAATGAACCACAAGAAATTTATTACTCTTTGCTATATACCTATTTTTAGTTCATCATGCAATTTTTATTCCTTATAAATGCATCAGTTAAATAGGAAATTTTCAATGTATAAAATTTCCAATGCTTCTCTCAAATTAAAAAAAAATGCACCCATGATGCTCTCTCTTAACATTTAAAAACACCATTCCATTAAATATACTAGTGCCATTCTGAAGTCTTAACAGTGTCCAGGAAAATTTATACCTCAGTTCTCAGAACTGTACAACACACAACTCCTTAACAGGGGTTTTCAGCCAGATAATACATAAACCACATCTGCAATATGACAGCTGATGTATAAAATTTCAGTTCTCATGTTATCAGGTCAGAGTATGTTCAGTTCTGAGTAATAGAGAACTCAAAGAATTTGACTAACCAAAGGAGGATTTATTTTTATGACATGAAAAGGAGCCTAGTGACAGGGGGTTCAGGGTTGTTAATGATACTCACCAATGCCAACAAGAGCTAGGATTTTTCCAGCTTTCAATTCTGCCAATCTTAGAGTATAGAGACTTTCATGTTCAAGGGTGTCCAGTATTCATATGATACCTGCTAGCTTCAAGCCACAGCTAGACAGGCCGAAGGGTGAAAGGTGAAAAGATGAAGAGGTTATTCCTAGAGACACATTGACTTTTTATTCAGAATGGATTCCTTCCCCAGGGATTTATGCCTATATCTCATTGGCTAGAACTGTGTCACACAGTTACTGTAGATTTAAGGGAGGTTGGGAAATTAGGTATTTCAACTTAGGCACATTGACACCATAAATAAATGTGAAGCTCTGATAGTAAAGAAAGAAATAATGGACTTTGGGAGACCCCCAGCTATTTGATTACTTTGAAATAACAACCAAATGATATAATAATAGTAGAGAACTTTATGTCACAAATTTATGATGTTTCTTCCTCTTATATAAGTATTAGCCATCCACATTCCAAGGTGTCTAGCATGCCACAAATATTTAAATAGTTGGGTACTCCAGCAGTGGTTTAAAAGTGCTTCAGATCCATGTTACATGTCCCTTGACATGTAGAAGATAATTGACATTGATAAATACGTTACTCTCATTAGGAATTGCTCTTGAGAAGATAGTCTTCCTGTTCTATACTTATCATAGGTACCATAAGAAAGGCAAAAGCTTCATAAAGACTCTGTATCAGAGATTTCCAATCTTCAAAATGTTTCATATCCTTGTGTATATTTGATATAATCATTGATCATATATTATTTCTATGCCAGCATCAGGTACACCAGAAACTTAACTGGCAAGTTTTCATTTAAATTTGTCAATATTCACAAGATTCTATTTTTTTCAATGTACACAGGCCACAATAATGACCCTCCTGTAATAGTGGCCAAAACACACTGTGATATAAGATCTCCTGGCCTTTTACACACTGGTTATTAGACAGGGTCTCCAATATTTTCATAGTTTCAAGGCACTTCAAATCCATGTGGCTTGTCAATTTTGATGCTGAAATTGCCTGAGCGTTGATAGACTATTTCTGATAGAAAATGAATTTTTGGTGAGTCCCTCCGACTGCACCAATACACAGTCACAAGAGAAAATATCTCTACGTCATGCCGATTCTATACTTTTTCTAAGAATATCTATATGTTTCCAAAATAATTTGCATGAAGTTATTTCTATTTAAGCCAAAACACAAGGACCTTGAGGGATGTGTCATTATATTTTTCAATCATACCTGTCTTTTGAAGCTCCATCGTATAGGAAAAGATTACTATTCAAAATCAGATGTAGTCTTGTGCAATGTTATAGACCCCCGTCCTGTCTTGGGTTTTAATTGTACTTTACCAAGAGAAAATCCAATAAATTTAATACCTACAAATGAAAAACATATCACACTCCTAAACTGAACTATTAGGGCTTCCTCTTATGGTTAGGATGTAGATAGAAAAAAAACACCTTTGCTCCTGCAGTAAGAAACACAAAAAAAATCAGACAAACTAAAAGTTATACTGTGAGACTAATCAAGGGTAGTGAATGCAAGAAAAGTCTTGGTGAACTGAGTACCATAGGGAAACAAGCCCTTGATATGGAGGCAGAGATCTATGATAGCTTCAATACCTGGGGCAAACAGCTAGGCTGGGTATTGTCAGACTTGCCATGTATAGAGAGACTATGCAGGAACTAAAGAAATCAGACTTGGACAACCGTAACCAAAATCATATACTTTGGTAACTATAGATATTCTATTCTGCATAATATAGGTCAGTTTAATTGAGATGCTTTCAGGAGGAGAGAAAGTATACATTGGAACTTGGAGCACCATTTAATTTTGTAGAGAATCTGTGTATATTTGGGCTGATATTAATTAGTAAATATTTCATTAAAAAGTAGTAGAGCCCAAGATGGAGTAACAGAACGATTTAATAAAGTTTTTACTTCATGAAAAGGAGAAATTGCACAAAAGTGAATATAAAACTGAGTTTATGATAGTTTTTCAATTGAGAATTAACTGACATAAAATGGAAAGCACACATCTTAAATGTATATTTAGATGAATTTTGACATATTAAGAGTACGGACTGGGCTTCCCTGGTGGCTCAGTGGTTGAGAGTCCGCCTGCCAATGCAGGGGACACAGATTCGTGCCCCGGTCTGGGAAGATCTCACATGTCGCGGAGCGGCTGAGCCCATGAGCCATGGCCGCTGAGCCTGTGGGTCCAAAGCCTGTGCTCCACAATGGGAGAGGCCACAGCGGTGAGAGGCCCACATACCGCAAAAAACAAACAAACATACAAACAAACAAAAAAGAGTATGGACTAAAGAATCTCCCCTCTAAAATTCATATGTTGAGGCCTTAAACCCCAATGTGACAATATTTAAAGATAGGACATTTAAAGAGGTATTAAAGATAAATTAGGTCATAAGAGTGGCTCCCTAATTCAATAGGACTGGAGTGCTTATAAGAAGAGGCACCATGGATGTGTATGCATGGAGAAAAGGCCATGTGAGGACTCAGCCAGAAGGTGGCCATCCGAAAGCTAAGGAGACAACAAAACCGCAGACACCTTGATCTTGAACGTGCAAACCCCAGAACAGTGAGAAAACAAAATTCTATTGTTTAAGTCAGCTAGCCTGTAGTATTTGCTTATGACATCCTTAGCAGACTAATAGATACACGATAGATAGATCAGATAGATGATAGATAGGTAGATACATACATACATACACACATACATGCATACCAATATCACTTATATATACAGTTAAATAAATAAATAAATAAATAAATATATATATATATATATATATATATATATATATATATATATATAGCTAAGCATCCATATCAATATCACTGAAGCTCTAATTGAGATATAAAACATTTTCATCACTCTAGAAAATGTCTTTGGGTCTCTTTGTCATCAACTCCTACCTTGAGGCAGATGATGTTCTGTGTTCTTGTATTTTTTTTTGGTCACCATTATAGATTAGTTTTTCCTGTTCTTGAATTTCATATAGACACATATAGTAAGTACTCTTGTGTTGGGCTTATTTTATTCACCCTGTTTTCGGATCCATCAATGTCACCATGCATATTAAAAGTCTGTTCCTTTTTTAAAATGCTGAATATTATTCCATAATATGGATATACCAGTTATTTAAACCATTCTCATGTTGAAAGGCATTTTTGTTTTTTCCAATTTCTGACTATTGTGAATAACTCTGTTATGAAAATTCTAATGCAAGTTTTTGTTTTCATTTGGTTGTATATTTCCATTTCCCTTATGCAAATACCAAGTAATGGAATTACTGAGTCATAAGGCAGGTATATGTTTAACTTTTAAGAAAGTCTTAAAATTATGGTTTTCTCTGGGTATAACCATAATTCAAAAAGACACATGAACCTCACTCTTCATGGCAGCACTATTTACAATAGCCAGGACATGAAAACAACCTGAAAGTCCATCAACAGAAGAATGGTTTAAGAAGATGTGGTACAGGGACTTCCCTGGTAGTCCAGTGGTTAAGACTTTGCCTTCCAGTACAGGGGGTGTGGGTTCAATCCCTGGTTGGGGAGCTGGAATCCCATATGCCTCGCGGCCAAAAAAACAAAAAAGAAGCAATATTGTAACAAATTCAATAAAGACTTAAAAAAAAGAAGATGTGGTACATATATACAATGGAATATTACTCAGCCATTAAAAGGAATGAAAAGGTCATTTGTAGAGACGTGGATGGACCTAGAGACTGTCATACAGAGTGAAGTACATCAGAAAGAGCAAAACAAGTATTGCATATTAACACATATATGTGAAATCTGAAAAAAATTGGAATAGATCTTATTTACAAAGCAGAAATAGAGACACAAATGTAGAGAACAAATGTATGGATACCAAGGGTGAAGGGGGTGTGGGATGAATTGGAAGATTGGGATTGACATATAAACACTATTGATACTACGTATAAAATAGATAACTAATGAGAACCTACTGTATAGCACAGGGAACTCTACTCAGTGCTCTGTGGTGACTTAAATGGGAAGGAAATCCTAAAAAGAGGGGATATATGTATAAGTATAGCTGATTCATGTTGCTGTACATTAGAAACTAACACAACATTGTAAAACAACTATACTTCAAAAAACATTAAGAATCAAATCAAATCAAATAACAAATGTAAGAGAAACAAAATTATAGTAACATATTTAATTTTTTTTTTTAATTCCTAAAATTATTTCCAAAGTGGCTGTACCATTGTATATTGTCACACCCAGGGACATCATAATCAAATTGCTGAAACCAAGAATAAGGGGAAAGTTGTTAATGTAACCAGAGGATAAAAAGAAAAGAAAATTTTTTTGGTATTTGCCTGGTGAAAGTTTTTCACATTTTAAAATTTCATTATTTCTTTATTTAAGCATGTATATCCTATAAACAACATTTAACTGCTTTTTAAAAACACAGCTGTAAAATATTTGCATTTTACTCTACATTGACAATTATTTTTGTGATTACTGACATATTTGAATTTCTACCATTATAATTATTGCTTTAATTATCTTGCTCTTTCTTTTTATCATTTTTTTCCTACTACTTATGGAGTTGATCTGCCTTTGAACTTTGGGAATTTATATTACAAACAAACATACACACATACTTTTAAGGGTTACTATTAAAATTTTTAACACAATTAATAAGTTTAATGTTAATCAACATCCCTACCTTCTCTGTGAACAATATAAATATATCGAAACATTTTATCTCAATCACACACTCACATGTTATTATTCTAGTTCTTAAGTTTCCCCTTTTGAAGTTAACCCAAATTACTTATTATTAAAGATTTGCTTTTTCTCAATCAATGTTTATTTAGATTTAGCCAACTTGTTTACCAATTACTTTGTTCACCATTGTTTCTTGCATTCAACCCCTTCTCTTTTCTATATCCTTTATATGACTAAACTTTACCAACTGCTAGATCTTTCAGTGAGGTTCAATGAGTGATAAGCTCTCCAAATATTTGTTTGAAAATATTTTCATTTAGCTCTCACTATTGAATTACAGTTAAGCTGTGTGTAGAATTCCAGTTTGGTAATTATTTTACCTTCGCCCTTTGAAGACATTATTCAATGCCCTTCAGGCCTTTATCATTATTTCTGAAAATCAACTGTCAGAATATTTCAGTGGGAAGTGACTTCTCTTTTATATATGGCTGATCATTTGATTTTCTATTTACTAAAAAACATTCTATAGTTTTAATAGCATCTATCTTGTGTAGATTAATTTATATTTATCCTGCTTTCCATTTAATGTACATTTTAGTTTATCCTTTTTTCATCATTAGATACTTAAAAATTTTATTATATTTTGTTCTGGAAGTTTTATGGTTTTGTAGTGGTGAGGAGTCCACGTTAGCTCAGAATATCATGTTGTAACCAAAAGTCAATTATTATTTCTTCATTGTTTTATTTTATACATTGATTTTAAATTATTAACAATGCATATTCAAAAAACCAATATTCCAATGGTTTGTACTTTAAAATAAATTTCTACGTGCCTTCCTATGAAAAGATAATTAATTGTAACAATGCATTGGAAAGTGCTTTGAAAAATATAAAGTTCTCTACAAACATTATGGACATTTTAATGGACATTGTGCTAGAGCTAGTCATTAGAACTTCCAGAAAATTACATGTCTGTTTTTCCTGATTATTACCTTAACTGATCGCTGAATTACTAAAATTTTTTATTTATTTATTATTTTTTCTTTTTTTGCGGTATGTGGGCCTCTCACTGTTGTGGCCTCTCCCATTGCAGAGCACAGGCTCCAGATGCGCAGGCTCAGCGGCCATGGATCATGGGCCTAGCCGCTCCATGGCATGTGGGATCTTCCCAGACCGGGACATGAACCTGTGTCCCCTGCATCGGCAGGTGGATTCTCAACCACTGCACCACCAGGGAAGCCCCTACTAAAATATTTTTAATGGTTTATAGAGATCCCCATACCTAAATGTGAAAAACATTTAGAACCATTCAAAATAATTAGGTTTACTAGATACGATTTGAGCTAAGAAGAATTAACCAATTTCTGTCCATGTAGAAAAGTAGACTAACTATCTCAACCTAAGGAAAAATTTTACCTGAATTATCAATACCTTTTTAATCTGTGCTATTGATACATTAGCTACTAACTACATGTGACTATTTAAATTTGAGTTAACCAGAGCGTGCAAGCCACGACTACTGAGCCCATGTGCCACAACTACTGAAGCCCATGTGCTTAGAGCCCGTACTCCACAACAAGAGAAGCCACCACAATGAGAAGTCTGTGCACTGCAACGAAGAGTAGCCTCCACTCGCCGCAACTAGAGAAAGCCCATGAGCAGCAACAAAGACCCAGTGCAGGCAAAAATAAATAAATAAAATAAATTTATAAAATAAATAAATTTGAGTTAAAATTAAATAACATTAAAAAGGCACTTCACAAATCACACTAGATATATTTCAAGTACTTAAAATCGACATGTTAGTCACAACCATTGTTGGACAGTGTAAATATAAAACATTTCCAACATTGCACAAATTTCAGTTGGACAACACTGTTTTAAAGATACATGGTTTTATTATTCTCATGTAAGTTAGAAAGAAGTTACTTTACCCACAACCATTTATTTCAAAGAGCAATTACTGGTTTTGAAATTCTTTAAACTAGGGCAAGTTCACTTTAACCATGTTAAAATTGGCAGGTGTTCCAGTTACTATGGCTGTGTAACAAATAAACCCCCAAACTCAGTGGCTTAAAACAATAACAATATGTATTTTGCTCAAACAATTGCAGCATGTACAACACTTGACTGAGATTAGATTGTCTCTGCTCTATACTACATAAGGTGGAAGGGTTTGGTGGCTAGCTTATGTGTCTGGAATAATCTGAAAGCTTGCTCACTCATATGTCTATTAGCTGTATTGGGGTGCTGGTTGAGATGTATACCTACACAGGTCCATTCTATGTGGCCTGTGCTTCCTTACCACAAGGATGATCATCCCAATATAAAAGGAAAGATAGTCAGAGCCCATAGTGCATTTTATAATAGCCTTAGAGTTCAGGCAGTATTGCTTCTACCACTTTCTAATTGTTGAGGCAGTAGCAAAGGCCTGCCCAGCTTAAAAGAGAGAGGAAATAGATTTCACCTCCTGATGGAGAGTGGTAAGATTCTAGAAGTGCATGAGGGATCAGATCTCTAATATGATTGCTGTGACAATTTTTGGAAAATACAATCTGCCACAGTCCTTTCTCCCATTTTAAGTCCAATATATACATATAAATATATTTCCTTTCTATTTCAAAAATAATGCTGCATTAATTTTAAATACCTCTTGAGGAGTGGGACTAGGAATGAGGTGAGAAGGAAGGAGACTTAACATTTTTGATATCACACATTTTTGTACTTTGGGAATTTTTAACATAATCTTGAATCATATTTTAAGAAAAATCATGCAAATACAATATTGACATCTCTAAGTACAAGAATTACTGGAAATAAATGCATATATGAACTGTCAAAAATCTACTTCTTTTATAAATGCATAGAATCAAGTCCACTTTTCTAATTTTACGAATGAGAAAATAATTGCCTATTAATAGTAGTCACTTGGTTGAATTATCAGATATTCTCTTCATTTCAGGATCATTGCTGAAGTCCTTGCTCAGTTGTCTACTACAGAAAACTGCTGTGCTCACAGATATATTACCTACATTGTTGTTCTCAGGGTACAATGTCATTTACTATGTACAAAATATTTGCAGAACTGCAGTAGAGATCTACAGAGAATAACCTTAAAACTTCTACTTGATTTCTTGACTTTATAAAAACATGATCTCATCAGTTGGGCTGCTGTGTGGAAGCAATTAAGGAAGTTTACTTGTCTTGTAGAATTCACTAGAATCCTCTCACTCCTCCTTGACTTCAGATTGCTGTCCAATTGATTTTTCTTTTTCTCTGACACTAACTTCATTTCCAAGACAGTGATGCAAGTTTGTCTGGTTTTCAACGGTACAGTAATTTGACAGATATCATATACCCAGGAACCTTCTAGGTGGTCAGTGTAAAATATTTCATTCCATCTTTCCTCTTTTCATTAAGAAATAAGAAAAATTAAAAAGGGAATAAAGTGTACTTGGGAGCAGCAAGATAGAAAGAAGACATGAATGGAAAGTACCAGAAATAAAAGAGGCTTTATAAGTGTGACTAATGAGATGTGTGAGGTTAGTAATAGAAGAAAATACTTTGATTTCACTGAATAAAGAGCAATCCCACTTACTCTGTACTATAATAGCATCTCTCATGATATTAAAAGTTTTTTTTCCCTATATAACTAGTGCCTTTACACATTTGGGGTTATACATTCTTGTGACTTATTGTTGGAGATCTTAACTGGTGAAAGCTCCCTCCTTTGTGCTGGAAGGAACTCTGCAGGGTGCCCCTGTGAGAAACACATGCCAGCAGCATGCATCTCTCAACAGTGTAAGTAATTTCAAAAGAAAGTGTTTGACAGTACCACAGGGAGGTATTGGAAAAGAACTTAATGCAATTCTATGCCAAGCAGACTTAATTCAGTGTGGAGAAAATATATAATCAGGTAATAATGACCAACAATTAGGTGGCTATTGTCAGTATACATCGTTTAAAATTGAGTAAAACTGAAATTTTAGAAATATCAACTTACAGTTATTTAGAATGGAAATATTTAACAGGGCAAAATTCTACTATTTTTCCCATTCTATAGCCATTAGTTTGTGATATTCAAGCAATTCAGACACAGACAACATAATTTCTGAAATGATTTTGAAAATACAACTTTTAATTATGGAATGCCACAAAACAAGAATAGTTGTTTCTTTTCACTTCAACTACCTGAAAAAAACATTATTTGTAGAAGTAAGTAGATACATATCAAAGCACACTGAATTTAAAGCTGTTCCAGCGGGTTCTTCTGTGGTTTAGTGAAATAAAGCAATATGATCTGAACATACTCTACTGAGTTAAATATTCAACATGGTAAAATAACTTTTTTCTAATATTTTCTGGAAGGAATTTTATTTCAGGGTGAATATTATATTTTATATATAATTTACTTTTGAAGTTCCAAGGTTTATTAAATGGCCATATATGACAACATCAAGGGGCTTTTAAAAGACTTAACAAGTGCAATACATTTAATCATTTTCTATAGCAATATTTTTCAAATTCCAAATATGAAATTAAGCAAATGAACAACAGTATTGTAAAATACACTGCTATAGAACTAAGTTTATATGTTAAATTATAACTAAGATTACAGTCTGTGAAACCATGAAATAAATACTATCTTAGATCAGTGATTTACAATCAGTATACAATACAAAATAAGATACAAAATAAATTAATGAAGGTGAATAAAAAATAAAGGCAAACTTCTAAGATAAGGACAGACAGAAAATTAGTATGCATAAATCCATGCTATAATGTTCTACAGACTAATTAAAATGGGCCACAAATTCAGGTCTGAGCTTCCTAATTATCAATATTAGTCTTTTTATCCATTATTTCTCTTTTTTAGAACTAGCAAAGATTACACAAAGATTACATTTAAATGGTGTAGGTAATCATAAAATCTGGTTCTTTATTCTAGCTGTTGAGGCTTGAAGTTCAAAAGAAACAAAGTAAAGGTTAGTGGGCTTTAAAAAAATTGATTTCAATGAGTTTCTATTGGTCACCTAGAAATGGAACCGCTGTGCCTAACCATATGAGAGATATTTTTAGAAATATGAATTTCTCATCATTCTTGAAAGAACTTAGTTTCATCAATGCAACAAGTGTGTTTGGGGCACTTACTACATACTAAGCACTATGTTAGGGTCCAGGAATATAAGTCAAATATAATTTTATCCCTTCCTTAGAGTTATTTCTAGTTCAGTGGAGGGGATAGACAATTATAATACATCAGGTTAACGTTTTCATAGAAATGTAAGGAACAGGAAGAGAACAAAGACAAAGAAACCATTAATGTTGTTTTAAAAGTTATAATTTAGTAAGTTTTCTCTTGAACTACAACAATATTTTAAGTAGAATAATTGATTCTGTATAAGTAAAGCATTAAAAAGCTACAGAACTGAGAATGTTTGACACAGTAAATACAGTAACAGTAACAAAGTAAGAACAGTGCAGTTGATAGATACAGATACAGCTATAGATATAGCTAGCACTCAGCACCCTGAAACCTCTAAGAGACTAGAAGAGATGGTATTGTCTATTCAACCATCGTAATCTCTGTGAATTCCATTTGTACTTTGAATATTGTTTGTGTTTATATTCTGTTTAATTCTTAAAATAGCTTTCACCCTACCCTATCATCCCCTATTATGCACTGAATTTAGAATCAGTGGGACTATTTCTTGCTTCCAAAACATTCCCATGCCAAAAACTCTTGCAAAAAGAATGCAACTTAGATATACGAATGACATCAGAAATGGCTATGGATAGAGATAAAGAAACTGCCTGCTGACCTTGCTTTCTAATTGCTTTCCAGTTACTTAATATCCTTTAATATATTGATTCTTATTTTCCAGATTCCTCAGGGTCTCATTGTATCCTTACAATATCCTATCACTGGTCTAAGATGGTATTTATTTCATGATTTCAGAGTCTGTAATCTTAGTTATAATTTAACATATAATTTCTTTTATTTATTGAGCTAGCTTGAATATCAAAAGAACTAATAAAGATAAGTTGTTACTAATACAGTCACAATTTTAGGAACAAGAAGAACAAGAAAGATACCAAAACAGTGTAATACTTTTCAATAAGAAAGCTGAAAGCTTAAATAAGATAAAGTTATTTTTATATAAAACAAAAGAGCAAAAGAATATTTTTATAAAACCTTCCAAGTGAATAAATGGGCACTACACAAATTTTGATTAACATCTGTTCTCCATATGGATTACAGGTACAATATAAACTATATAAATTTAGTATTTTCTTACAGTAGGTTTCAGAAGAGGTTGTATAATTTACTACTCAGGCTTTATTTTAGTATACATTTTATTATCTGCAAGGAATAACTAAACAGTTATTCGGTTCAATCTTTCCAGAAAAGCATATTGGCCTAAATAAATCTGAGACTGTGTTATCTGTTGATAAATACAATGTGAATATGGTGTGGTGTGTTAAATAAGGTACACTTACACTTGCTGCTGTAATCTATAAACCTCCAAAATATCCATGTCTTAAAAAAATTAAATCTTATATTTGATTCACATAAAAGTTCAATATGGGTGTTTTTAGTCTGCCTTTTCCAAATTGTAATTTAGTTGCCTAGGCTTCTTCCATCGTGTGGCTCCATTATATTGAACATACAGCTAGCAAAGTTGTTTTCATTCCACCCAGCCAAAAAGGAAATGAATCTGTAGGTTCACATATGTGAGGATTTTCTGGGCAAGGTCTGGACTTGGCACACATCTCTTTTCATATTCCATTGTCCAGAGCTCAATCACATGGTCATACCTAACTTCCAAAGAGATTGGAAAACGCAGTCGAACTTTTTGCCAGGAAAAAGAGCAAACAGATTTGATGAATATTTGGCAGTCTGAACCACATGTAGTAATACAAAATATGTATTCAAGTTAATCCATTTACAATAAAATTATTTATGTGAATTGTCATAAAAATTTCTTTAAGTTATTTTAACACTGTTTAGTACATGCAAACTAGTTCACATCTATTCTTTAGCTATTGTGGTCTAAACTTCAAATAATGCTTATTGCTTCTCCTATATATTCAGCAAAGACAGCAAAATAAAGATATAGATTATATAACTGACCTAAAAATTCAACATTATTTCTCTAAAATTGTTACTTATTCTTATGATAAGCCAGATACTTAAATGATGTTGTTTTATGTTTAGTAAATTTGGAAAATTATATGGAAAGAGAAAAATTAAAAATATTAACTAATATGAATTTAGTAGATTATGAATGTTGATAATTCATTGAATTACCCTAGTATGCTACAATTGATTTAGAAGTAGGTAAGAAGATCAGTGAATTTTTGTTTTTGTTTCAAATGTGCATAGATTGGATAGTATTAATAGTTTTTTTTGTTGTTGTTGTTTGTTTTTTGTTTATTTATTCTAATTGGAAGATAAACATTAAGTACAAAAGTTATTTAAAGAGGGAGACTATTTGAACCTAAATGCAATGTCCCCAGATTAATCATCCAAGGAAATATTAATTTAGTTTATCTCATCTTCTAACATTTTATTCTATATTTGTTGAGTACCTACATGTATAAACTCACTCTCAAAAATCATATAAGTTGTATTATTATTGCTATTTTACAGATGAGTAAATGTCTATCATGCCATATTAGTTTCTTAGGACTGACATAGGTGACTTAACAGAAGTTTATCATGTCACAGTTCTGGAGGCTAGAAATCTGAATCCGAGGTTTCAAAAGGGCCATGCTCTTTCTGTGGACTCTAGAGGAGAATCCTTCCTTGCTTCTTCTACCTTCTGGTGTTTTTGGCAATCCTTGGCATTTCTTGACTCATAGATGCATCACACCAGTCACATCGTTGTCTTCTCTGTGTATATTTTCACGTTGTCTTACCTCTGTGTATTGTTATCTTTGTGTCCATATTCCCTCTCTTTATAAAGGTAATTTATGAATTAAGTCCCACACTGATGACCTCATTTGAACTTTGTTACATCTGCAAAGACCCTGTCTCCAAATGAAGACACATTCTGAGGTACTGAAAATTACTTTAACATATTTTCCTGGGGCAGGGTGGGAGGGAGGGAACAATTCAACCATTAACACATACCTAAGTATTGATCGGACAATCTGGCTCAAGAGTCCACACTCTTTTCTTCATAGCATCTGACACATTCTGGTAGCAGGTGTTATTCTGTGCTGAGTGTTCAAACAGGGCCAGCAAACAAGGTGATTTAAAAAAATAAAGAGTTCACACTCTTAACTACTATTCTCTCTCTTTCTCTGTGGGCCTATATCTGTCTATCTATCTATCTATCATCTATCTACTTATCTAACATTGATAGAATGTCAAAGAAAGAGCCTGCTCACTTCAAGTCTGTACTTTTAAGAGTCAAATGTTACGTTTACTATAGTTTGCTAGTTTTACATGTTTGTGTGTCTCTTGCAGTAGATTATAAGGTTCTTGCAGGCAAGAATTCTTCTTATTCATAATGATTTCTCCTACAGTGCATTGCGTATAGTAAATACTTATAACTTAATGAAATGATTTCTTATCATGACTAGTGATAAGAGTAGGACTCTTAGGTTTTCTTCAATACAAGTGATTTTCTATAAGATGCAATAATTTATGGCATTTAAAATGATATTTTATGCTCATCTTTGTTATATACCAGAGCAAAATTTGAAGTTTGTAAAACTTTTATTTAATTTTGTCTCTTTTTTGTCTGGATTATATGGTGAGTGGGCACACACACACAGTTTTTATTTATTAAGACATTCTTTTGGTGTTTTGTTACCCTGACAACTTTGCTCTTCTGACAATGACTTTCTATCCTGACACTTGATAAATTAGTGATGGGAGTAGAGGTTAGACTATGCTATTTTAGGACATCTGTGACTCATATCATGATTCACATTCTGGCATGTTCTAATGAGAGATCAATAATGTTTTCACAGAGACCCTATAGTGTTTTATAAATGATAAGAGGTTAGTGTAAAAGTGCAGGAGACAAAGTACTAATCATATGTCTATCTGAAGGAATTTGGTTTTGCTTTTTATTTTTTGAATCACACCTTGAATATAAAAGTGTGAAGATAGAAATAAATACAAATATCAGAGTTTGTTGGTTGGTCAGGCTGCCTCTTAAAAATGGATATATTTAGTTACTACTGAAAAAATATGTGACTACTGTCATTATCCTATCTCGCATTATCTTTTAAACATATCTTTATCTAAATACTTTGTGAATCATAAAAATTTGTCAATATGTTTAGTGAAGAGAATTATTGATTGTATATTCCAAATTAAATTACAGTTTCCAAAGCACTTACAAATTGTCTTTACATGAGGCTAATGCTTACAAATATAGGAAGTCTTATGTGATGAATATGACCAAACTCAAGGCTTTTTGAAAAGGTGAGACAGGAGATGAGACTGGCAAACATGGCTTGTGGCTAGTGTCATGTCATGCTAAATAGTTTGGACTTTGTAAAGAGTAGAGATCTCTGAAATATTTTGAGTAAAAATTATGTATGATGAGACCTGTGTTTAGGGAAAAGTAATTTGATGGCAGTGAGAGAGATATATTAGAATAAAGAGAAACAAGAAGCTGGAAGTTCAACTCTACTCCAGTAATGATTAATATATATTGAGATTATTTTCTAATATTTTGTAATGTGAGCAGTCATTCTTGTGAAAATATATAGAAGTTGGAATTTTAGATCTTTAATTCAGGAGAGTAGCCAAAGCTGGAGACAGATTTGAAGTTGGAGTTATAGATGGTATAGTGTGGTTGAGAGAGCAGACTGGAAATAAATTTCAATTCTATAAAATGCATGCAGAGAATCTACTTTGTGCTAAGAACTATTCTAAGCTCTGAGGATAAAATATCAACAAGATGAGCTCTTTGCCCTTAACAGACCTCAAAGCCTATAAAAATAGTGAAGGTATGCAAATAATCATACTTTTCAATATTCTATATATTAAAATAATAATGTATCCTTGGAGATGTTAATAAGTGTTATGATGATCTATTGTCAAGTAATTTTAGAAAACACAACTTACTAAACCTACAATAAGTAAAAAAATATATAATAAGCCTCTTACAGGCCTTGGGTGCTAGACATTGTATTAAGTATTGTATGTGGAATATCTCTTTAATCCCCATAGCAATCCTATATTTATGTACATTTTTTGGATTAGAAAACTGAGACTTAGAGTGTTTAATCTATCTAAAGTTATAAAGCTATATGGATAATTATTTTGCATTACTCTGGAATAAATACTTCCATTTACATATAGTATGTTGTTTTTTGTTTTTGTTTTTGTTTTGTGGTACACGGGCCTTTCACTGTTGTGGCCTCTCCCGTTGCGGAGCACAGGTTCCGGACGCGCAGGCTCAGCGGCCATGGCTCACGGGCCTAGCCGCTCCGCGGCATGTGGGATCTTCCCGGACCGGGGCACGAACCCGTGTCTCCTGCATCGGCAGATGGACTCTCAACCACTGCGCCACCAGGGAAGCCCCATATAGTATATTTTGATGAAACGAGTTTTCAGCTGAATAATATATTATAAAGCATAGGATAACAGACCAATATCAGTATTTTAACCCAGAAAATCTGACCATATGGATGGAGCTTTTAACCACTGTATCACACATTAGGATAGTCAAGGTACTGAGAAAAGTTGAAACTAAACAAGTAACCTATTCAACTATCTTTAAAGATGTAATAAACCTGATTGTAGAGGAACAAGCTTTTAAAATTTTATATCCCCAAATTTAACTATTACCACCTAAGCACAGCTTTTCACTTAGTTCTAGTTATGAATAATAGTTATTTAAAGAAAATCAAACACAAACATACACACACACATATTTTATCAATATTTTTATGTTCCTACTAAGTGTGGACAATCGTACAAAGACTCTATCCTATCTTAAAGGTGTTATTCACAGTTTAAAAAATCATGGGTATTTATAGACTGAGTCCCATGTTGTTGAACTAACTGCTATTTGAAAATTTAATTACCAAATGTTCAATTTTAAGGTTATTATACATAATGTAAAATCAGTGTGGAAAACAAGCAAACAAACAGAAAGAACACATTACTCTTGTGATTGTGTTATGCTAGTCATAAAAACTGACATAGTACATTACCAATATCTGGTCATCTAAATACAAATGTACATAAGAAGTCTTGCTCTAAATTCCTAGCTAGTATCATTTACAATATCACTGCCTTTGGTTTATTTCAACGTTATGGGACTCAAGAATTTCCGGAACTGAAATCTATGGTTTGCTATTTATATACTGATACATACAAAGCTAAGTATGTTGGAAACACACTTTTGTAGAGAAACATCACAATTGTTGAGGTAATTTTTTGTTGTAATCATAGAATCTTTTGATACATTTGCTAAAGTGTTCATGTGAAGGAAGCATCATTTGTTTGTTAAAATGTAGCCTTACCAATATTAATCTTAAAAAATACTGCTATTAAATTAGAGAATTTATGCATCTGTTACAAATATTACTTTATTCTGCCTTTTACTTCTTTCCTACTAGCTTACGTATCACCTATATTTATAGGACCTAAAGTCAACACTTGGCCCTGCTACTTACTAGCTAAATGACAATAAATAGTCATTGATAGTCTTATGAAGTTCAGTTTTACTCATTCTAAAGTGGTGATAACATTTTTAATTGTATACATAACAAAATTATTGCAAGGATCAAATGGATAAATTATAAATAATTATTCATGTGAATTATAACATTCATATTTTCATTGTTTTATTTTTTTGGTCCTTTACAATGTTTTTCACATGGTAGTATTCAATTAGTGTTTACTGATGAGTAGATTTACGATAAAGTATTCCATAAAATCAACTTCCTTTGAAAGTTTTTGTTTTTCCTCCAGGATAAATACTTCAATTGAACTACAGTATGTTTTGATGAAATGAACAAGAAGCTTATGCTTTGGGACCAGTACCATTTTTCAGTTCTGTCACTAACAATTGTGTTCTTAGACAAGTCTTTTCTCACTTCTGGGCCTTAATTTCCTCTTCTGATTTTCCAGTGGCTCAGCGACAGACTTTTAATACTTTTTTAATTGAAATAAAGTTGATTTACAATGTTGTGTTAGTGTTAGGTGTACCATGCTCAGTGACAGACTTCTTAAAGTACATAACGTACCAAAACCACAAATAAATTTATCTCAAATGAATTTTCTATTTATAAAACACTGTTTTGTGTCCTGTTGAAAGAATGTTCTCATAAATTTGTGATATAATAATTAGTAATTTGGTATTATATGTATGCTGTAAACAACAAAGTAATTGTTTAAAACTTCCCAGTAGGGTCAGAAAGAAGTAGTACTGTACTTGTTTTCACCTCCCAGATACAACTAGAAACCTATAAAATATCTACTAAAGAAATCCCATCATTAATGAGTATAGATATTTAGCGTGTACAGATACACATATGTGGAAATTATAACATGGAATGTTTGTTTTTATTATTTAAAGCAGTTTAAAAAAGAAAAACAAGCTCCTAGATACAGAGAAAACATTGGTGGTTACCAGAGGTTGTGTTATCAAGTCCAAGCTCATACTGCTCACCATGCAACAGGCCAATAAATCAAGAAACTAGTTTTGGGGGCAAGGAATAGCAACTTTATTCAGAAAGCAAGCAGACTGAGAATATGTTGGACTAGTGTCCCAAAAAAACACCTTACCCAAGTTATACTTTAGGCTTCTTTTATACTAAAAGGAGAAGGGGTATAGCTGGTTGTTTCAAACTTCTTGGTGCCTTTGTTTTTGCAGCTGTCCATGTAGGTCTGGTCACAATTGTTCCTATAAACCTCCAACAAGACAAATATTATTCTCTGTTCTGCAACTTTGTATCTCTATATGAATGGGAAAATGTTATGCTTTTAAAGGTCAGAGCCTTGAGAATGGGCTATCCTGCATATTTCAGGCTATATGCAGCATTTTTTTACAAAAGGTGCAGAGCCAGCATGACTAAGCACAGGCAACAGAGCTAAAGGAATAGATTCAATATGGAGTCACATTTGTTCTCTGTTATAGTGGTGGTGGGTGAGGGGTGGGCAAAATGGGTGAAGGTAATCAAAAGGTACAAACTTCAAGTTACAAAATAAATAAGTCATGGGGATGTAATGTACAGCATGGTGACTACAATTAATACTGTATTGCATATTTGAAAGTTGCTAAGAGAGTATATCTTAAAAGTGCTCATCACAAGAAAAAAATTTTATGAATATGTATGGTGACAGATGTTAACTAGACTTATTGTGGTGATCATTTCTCAATGTATACAAATATGGAATCACTATGTTGTACATCTGAAACTAATACAATATTATTTGTCAATTATACCTCAATAAAAACCCAAAATCAAACAAAACAAACAAAAAATGATAAAATATAAAGGGAGATAGGCATAAATTAGTTGACATAATTCTGACTAAGAAAAGATAAGCAAGTATGAAATAATTTTACACCTATAGTATGTATTTGCTGAAGGAATTACAATAAATTAATGCTTTGAATGATCTGAATGAATCATAAAAGACTTCCTGGAAGAGGGAAGGAAGTATTGAGTGTGATTCAAAAGATAAATAAAAACAATAATAACTGGTGGAGTGTGATGGGGGTTGATAAGAAAGCATCCTGAGGGGAATTAGGAAACTGTACAGGGAAATACAAAGAAGTAACAAAAAGAAATGAATTTCACAAGATAAGCAGGTGAGGGTGGTAAAGGAAGAATGGAAGAGGGAATAAACAGGGGACAGGCATTCAAGTCAGAGCTCAGATATTTGTAGTAATTTTATACTCAAACAGAGTTTTGATATGATGAAAAATGTTTCTGAGGAAAATTCTTCTATCAATTCTACTGAATAGCGAGTAAAGAGATCAGAGCAGGTACTCAGGTTAGGAAAGTGCCTCAATAATCCAGACATAACTTTACGAAGGACTGGGAGGTGTTCATTGGGTGTGGAAATGGAGAGATTCGGGAATAGATTTGAGATATTGACAAGTAAAGAATTGACAGACTTCAACAGTGTACTGTGAGTGTGCATCCATGTGTGCGTGTGCGTGTGTGCATGCATAGATAAGAGGAGGAGAATAGCATTAAGCATTTTAGCTAGGATTGAAGGTATTCCAGAAAGACAATAGGAATATTAAATTCAAAGGTAGTAAAAATGAAGACTGAAAGTCTTAAATTCAATGCCCTTTAGACAAAAAATCACCTATAACCACATTTAATGAATCTGTCTCACTAAAGAGTGTTTTCAAGTTTAAAACTATTTATATTTCTGTTTTTATCAATATTCAATTTTGTCTTTTTATTATACCAATCTAGCTTGGTGGCACTTAAACTCACAGCTAGACCTTTAGAGTGAGAAAACATGGTATTTTACCTGAAAACATTAGGGATTTATTCACATTAATATGACCAGAAAAAAAGCTTATGCAATATCAATGTCTATATCCTGTCATTAATCTGTGGTGTTATTAAGTTAGTTAGCTTGTGTTCAAAGATCTCAAGGGACAAATTGATATCAGTGGCCACTGCCTTCTTGAGATCTGTATTGAATCTGTTGAGTTTTCAATGCTCATATGTTTTGCAATCTTTTCACTTCACTCTACCTAGAGAAGTAATCTTAGTAACTTTAACTATTTAACTATTTTTCTGCACTTGGTATTTATTTTCTACTTAAAGAAAACAAAATACAGACAAGATATTTGTTAGGTAGTGGTTAACATCTCTTTTTTTTCCTTTTTATATGTCTTTATTGACATTACTATCCCCACAGACATGAAAAAATAGGATATAGACTGATGTTCATTCATATCAGTGTCCTAGGGCCACCTTAACACATTATTATGAACTTTGTGGTTTAAAACATCAGAAATTTCAGAGACAAGTTTTCTCTTAGTTCTAGAGACCAGAAGTTAGAAATTAAGGTGTCAGTAGGGCCACGCTCCCACAAAAGGCTCCAGGAGAGAATTCATCCTTACATCTTCTAGTGTCCAGTGCTTCTGGAACTCCTTTGTTTGTAGTGGCATAGCTCCAATCTCTGTCTCTCAATCTTTCTTCACATGTGTGTGTGAAATCTCCCCTCCTTTCTCTTATAAGGACAACAGTCTTTCTTTCTTGATTTCATCTCAGTATCCTTAACTAAATCAAATCTTCAAAGACTTAATAGCCAAATTAGTTTTCACTCACCAGGTAATTTAGTACATGTCTCCAAAAGTGTTATATTCTGCTCAGTAGAAGTCTTAACTACAGTGAAATTGCAACAGATTTTGTGAGTGCTAAAATTGCAAACTTCCAATACCTGCTAAATATTCCAGCACCAAAAAAGTTTATAATTAATCTGTAGGAATAATTTGTTTCTGAGTGAGATAAATAAATGTCTTCTGGAAAGAGGCTACATACCTGTCTTCAGCACAGATTTCCTAAATATGGAGTTAAAAACACTTAGAGCAAGTTCCAGCTTCATACCAACAAGCTCAATGACCTTGAGCAAATCAATTACTCTTTCTGAACCTCAAGTTCCTTATCTATAAAATGGAATTTTTTTTAAATTTCTGTATCCAACTTACAACTTAGACAATGAGAAATAAAATGTTATGTAGGCATAACATTATGTGCACGTTAGATGAAACCATTCCTAATAATTCCACTTAAGATACTAACGTTTTTGCTCTAATTTTGCTTTGCTTATAATTATTAAAAATGATCTTATCTCCCTTCAGAATTACTATTATGCTTGTACAATACAACATATATTCAATGTACACCTTGTGAATATTTTAAGTCATCTCAAAATCATAACAAATAAGGTATATTGTGCTCAGCTATAATAGGTTTTACAACTTACTAAAAGTCCACAGAGATTTCCTGCTTCTTCATTAGTTCATTTTTCTGGTTATTTATGTTGACTCTTAGACTCAAATCTGCTTTGCTATATTTTGCTTTATACCACTGTGGCTGGAATTCTACAAATTATGATTCCTACATTCACTTGACAGCTGGTTTCCAGCTACCTTCTTCCAATAGGAGGCACTAGCAGGAGGTCAGAAGGCAGGAAGAAGAAAGGAACTTTATACTTCTGGCTCTCCAAGTGTGGCAGCTGGCAGTTGTTGACACTTGCCTCGAGTCCAGGATTTTTTTGTTAGCGTCTCTGGTATTACCTATTCTTCCTTTTTGATTTTCAAGGCCTTATCTCCACCCCATAATCTTTTTTACTCATTTATACTCTCCCTCATAGTACCTTAGAAACTAAATCCATCTGCTTGGAATACCAAGGGTAGTTTCTGTTTTCCTGACTGGACCTTCACTGAAACATTCATACAAATTGATTTTTAAAGAGATTTAGTAAAAAGCAAAATAAATAAATGACAGAAAAATAATATACATGACTTTGAAAATGAAAAGAAACCCCAGAAATTTTACATAGGTTCCATGTGAAATCTTGTCCTGTAAGGCAAAAGTGAAAGTCAATGCTATATATACTATACACTAAAGGTGATTTGCCACATGAATAAGCTGTGAACAGAAAAAGGCAAAGCATACTTATCTAATGCAAAAGAACTATTTTTCCTTTTGAAATCTGTTCATCATTAAGTATCTTGTGCAAGGAAATCAGTTGTATCTTTTTAGCAGTTTAACTGTTTGATTACTCTCATATCAACATTACTGTTTTATTTATTTATTATTTTTTATTCAGGGTGTGTTTGTTAGGACAGTCAGTCAAATCCACTGCATGCATAGCATCCATCTGGGCTATATAGCTTTGCCCTCATATGACTAAGGGGAAAGGGAATTTCATGAAAATAAGCTGATGATCCTTTGCTATGCCTTGGAGTAAAGTATTTTCTCTCTGATTGAGGAGTCTTACGTCTTCTGACAACATACATGACACGATAAAAGGCTAACTTATTAGCTTAGGGAGAAATCAAATCCCATAGTAGATACAATTTTTCCATCACATTGAAAATTCTTTAAAATCTAAATTTTAGGATCCACATAATATTCCATAAAATATATACACTGCTGTTTAAAAAAAATTACTCTCTTGTTGAATATATAATTATTTCCACATTACTCTGCTCTTATAAATCACTTTGTAATTAATATCTTTATATATAAATCTTCTTTATAAATCTTCTTTATAAATCTTTATAAATCTTCTTTATATATAAATCTTCTTTTTAACAACTTTATTGGAGTATAATCACTTTACAATGGTGTGTTAGTCTCTGTGTTATAACAAAGTGAATCAGCTATATGTATACAGATATCCCCATATGCCCTCCCTCTTGTGTCTCCCTCCCACCCACCCTATCCCACCCCTCTAGGTGATCACAAAGCACTGAGCTGATCTCCCTGTGCTATGCAGCTGCTTCCCACTAGTTATCTATTCTACATTTGGTAGTTTATATATGTCCATGCCACTCTCTCACTTTGTCACAGCTTACCCTTCCCCCTCCCCATATCCTCAAGCCCATTCTCTACTAGGTTTCTGTCTTTATTCCTGTCCTAACCCTAGGTTCTTCATGACATTTTTTTCCTTAAATTCCATATATATGTGTTAGCATATGGTATTTGTCTTTCTCTTTCTGACTTACTTCACTCTGTATGACAGACTCTAGGTCCATCCACCTCATTACAAATAACTCAATTTCGTTATACATATACATATGTTCCCATTTCTCTTCCCTCTTGCGTCTCCCTCCCACCTCCATATCCCACCCCTCTAGGTGGTCACAAACCACCGAGATGATCTGATCTCCCTGTGCTATAGCTTCCCACGAGCTATCTATTTTATGTTTGGTAGTGTATATATGTCCATGCCACTCTCTCAGTTTGTCACAGCTTACCCTCCCCCCTCCCCATATCCTCAAGTCCATGCTCTAGTAGGTCTGTCTTTATTCCCATCTTACCCCAAGGTACTTCATGACCTTTTTCTTTTTTTACTTAGATTATATATATATATATATATATGTGTGTGTGTGTGTGTGTGTGTGTGTGTGGTGTGTGCGTGTTAGCATATGGTATTTGTTTTTCTCTTTCTGACTTACTTCACTCTGTATGACAGATTCTAAGTCTATCCACCTCACTACAAATAACTCAATTTCATTTATTTTTATGGCTGAGTAATATTCCATTGTATATATATGCCACATCTTCTTTATCAATTCATCTGTTGATGGACACTTAGGTTGCTTCCATGTCTTGGCTAGTGTATTTATTTAATTTTGGCTGTGTTGGGTCTTCATTTCTGTGCAAGGGCTTTCTCTAGTTGTGGCAAGTGGCAGCCATTCTTCATTGTGCTGCACAGGACTCTCAGCATCACGGCATCTCTTGTTGTGGAGCACAGGCTCCACAGGCGCAGGCTCAGTAGTTGTGGCTCATGGGCCTAGTTGCTCCGTGGCATGTGGGATCTTCCCAGACCAGCGCACAAACCTGTGTCCCCTGCATTAGCAGGCAGATTCTCAACAACTGCACCACCAGAGAAGCCCCCTGTCTATTGTAAATACAGCTACAATTAATATTTTGATACATGACTCTTTTTGAATTATGGTTTTCTCAGGGTATATGCCCAGTCTGGGATTGCTGGGTCGTATGGGAGTTCTAGTTGTAGTTTTTTTAAGGAACTTCCATACTGTTCTCAGTAGTGGCTGTATCAGTTTACATTCCCACCAGCAGTGCAAGAGTGTTCCATTTTCTCCACACCCTCTCCAGCATTTATTGTTTCTAGATATTTTGATGATGGCCATTCTGACTGGTGTGAGGTAATATCTCATTGTAGTTTTGATTTGCAATTCTCTAATCATTAATGATGTTGAGCATTCTTTCACGTGCTTGAGGCAATTGTATATCTTCTTTGGAGAAATGTCTCTTTTGGCCTTCTGCCCTTTTTTGGATTGGGTTGTTTGAATTTTTGTTATTGAGGGAGCTGCTTTTAAATTTTGCAGATTAATCCTTTGTCAGTTGCCTCACTGGCAAATATTTTCTCCCATTCTGAGGGTTGTCTTTTGGTCTTGTTTATGTTTTCCTTTGCTGTGCAAAAGCTATGAAGTTTCATTAGGTCCCATTTGTTTATTTTTCTTTCTATTTCCATTTCTCTAGGAGGTGGGTCAAAAAGGATCAAGCTGTGATTTATGTCATAGAGTGTTCTGCCTATGTTCTCCTCTAAGAATTAGATAGTGTCTGGCCTTATATTTATGTCATTAATCCATATTGAGTTTATTTTTGAGTATAGTGTTAGGGAGTGTTCTAATTTCATTCTTTTACATGCAGCTGTCCAGTTTTCCCAGCGCCACTTATTGAAGAGACTGTCTTTTCTCCAGTGTATATTCTTGCCTCCTTTATCAAGGATAAGGTGACCATATGTGCGTGGGTATATCTCTGGGCTTTCTATCCTGCTCCATTGATCTATATTTCTGTTTCTGTGCCAGTACCATATCGTCTTGATTACTGTAGCTTTGTAGTATAGTCTGAAGTCAGGGAGCCAGATTCCTCCAGCTCCATTTTTCATTCTCAAGATTGCTTTGGCTATTCAGGGTCTTTTGTGTTTCCACACAATTTGAAAAATTTTTGTTCTACTTCTGTGAAAAATGCCAGTGTCAGTTTGATAGGGATTGCATTGAATCTGTAGATTGCTTTGGGTAGAAGAGTCATTTTCACAAGGTTGATTCTTCCAATCCAAGAACCATGTATATCTCTCCATCTATTTGTAGTATCTTTAATTTCTTTCATCAGTGTCTTATAATTTTCTGCATACAGGTCTTTTGTCTCCTTAGGTAGGTTTATTCCTAGATATTTTATTCTTTTTGATGCAGTGGTAAATGGGATTGTTTTCTTGATTTCACGTTCAGATTTTTCATCATTAGTGTATAGGAATGCCAGAGATTTCTGTACATTAATTTTGTATCCTCCTACTTTACCAAATTCATTGATTAGCTCTAGTATTTTTCTGGTAGCATCTTTAGGATTCTCTATGTATAATATCATGTCACCTGCAAACAGTGACAACTTTATTTCTTCTTTTCCCATTTGGATAGCTTTTATTTATTTTTCTTCCCTGATTACTGTGGCTAAAACTTCCAAAACTATGTTGAATAAGAGTGGTGAGAGTGGACAACGTGTCTTTTTCCTGATCTTAGTGGAAATGCTTTCAGTTTTTCACCATTGAGGACCATGTTGGCTGTGAGTTTGTCATATATGGCCTTTACTATGTTGAGGAAAGTTCCCTCTATGCCTACTTTCTGCAGGGTTTTTATATAAATTGGTGTTGAATTTTGTCAGAAGCTTTCTCTGCATCTACTGACATGATCATATGTTTTTTCTCCTTCAATTTGTTAATATGGTTTATCACATTGATTGATTTGCGTATATTGAAGAATCCTTTCATTCCTGGAATAAAACCCACTTGATCATGGTGTATGATCCTTTTAATGTGCTGTTGGATTCTGTTTGCTAGTATTTTGTTGAGGATTTTTGCATCTCTGTTCATCAGAGATATTGGCCTGTAGTGTTCTTTCTTTGTCACCTCGTTGTCTGGTTTTTGTGTCAGGGTGATGGTGGCTTTGTAAAATGAGTTTGGGAGCGTTCCTCTCTCTGCTGTATTTTGGAAGAGTTTGAGAAGGATAGGTGTTAGCTCTTCTCTAAATGTTTGATAGAATTCGCCTTTGCCAGTTGTTACTTCTACTTTTTCATTTCTAATTCTATTGATTTGAGTCTTCTCCCTTTTTTTCTTGATGAGTCTGGCTACTGGTTTATCAATTTTGTTTATCTTCTCAAAGAACCAGCTTTTAGTTTTATTGATCTTTGCTATCGATTCCTTCATTTCTTTTTCATTTTTTCTGATCTAATATTTATGATTTCATTCCTTCTGCTAACTTTTGGGTATTTTTGTTCTTATTTCTCTAATTGCTTTAGGTGCAAGTTTAGGGTGTTTATTCAAGATGTTTCCTGTTTCTTAAAGTATGATTGTATTGCTATAACCTTCCCTCTTAGCACTGCTTTTGCTGCATCCCATAGGTTTTGGGTCGTCGTGTCTCCATGGTCATTTGTTTCTATGTATTTTTTGATTTCCTCTTTGATTTCTTCAGTGAATGCTTCGTTTTTTAGTAGTGTATTGTTTAGCCTCCATGTGTTTGTATGTTTTACAGATCTTTTTCTGTAATTGATGTCTAGTCATTTTGCATTTTGTTTGGAAAAGTTACTTGATATGAATTTATTTTTCTTAAATTCACCGAGGTTTGATTTGTGACTCAAGGTATGATCTGTTCTGGAGAATGTTCTATGAGCAACTGAGGAGAAAGTGTATTCTGTTGTTCTTGAATGGAATACCCTATAAATATCAGTTAAATCCAACTTATCTAAAGTGTCATTTAAAGCTTGTGTTTCCTTATTTATTTTCATTTTGGATGATCTGTCCATTGGTGAAAGTGGGTTGTTAAAGTCCCCTGTTATGGCTGTGTTACTGTCATTTCCCCATTTTATGGCTGTCAGCATTTGCATTATGTATTGAGGTGCTCCTATGTTGGGTGCATAAATATTTACTATTGTTATATACTCTTCTTGGATTTATCCCTTGATCATTATGTAGTGTCCTTCTTTGTTTCTTGTAATAGTCTTTATTGTACAGTCTACTTTGTCTGATATGAGAATTGCTACTTCAGCTTTCTTCTGATTTCCATTAGCATGGAATAATTTTTTCAATCCTCTCACTGTCAGTTTGCATGTGTCCCTGACTCTGAAGTGGGTCTCTTGTAGACAGCATATATATGGGTCTTGTTTTTGCATCCATTAAGCCAGTCTGTTTCTTTTGGTGGGAGCATTTAATCCATTGAAATTTAAGGTAATTATCGATAGTTATGTTCCTATTCCCATTTTCTTAATTGTTTTGGGCTTCTTATTGTAGTTCTTTTCCTTCTCTTGTGTTTCTTGCCTAGAGAAGTTCCTTTAGCATTTGTTGTAAAGCTGGTTTGGTGGTGCTGAACTCTCTCAGCTTTTACTTTTCTGTAAAGGTTTTAATTTCTCCTTCAAATCTCAATGAGATCCTTGCTGGGTAGAGTAATCTTGGTTGTAAGGTTTTCTCCTTCATCACTTTGAGTATGTCCTGCCACTCCTTCCTGGCTTGTAGAGTTTCTGTTGAAAGATCAGCTGTTAACATTATGGGGATTCGCTTGTGTGTTATTTGTTCTTTCTCCCTTGCTGCTGTTAATATGTTTTCTATGTATTTTATTTTTGATAGTTTGATTAATATGTGTTTGGCATGTTTCTCCTGGTATCCTGTATGGGACTCTCTTTGCTTCCTGGATTTTATTAACTATTTGCTTTCCCATATTAGGGAAGTTTTCAACTATAATCTCTTCAAATATTTTCTCACTCCCTTTCTTTTTCTCTTCTTCTTCTGGGACCCCTATAATTAGAATGTTGGTGTGTTTAATGTTGTCCCAGAGGTCTCTGCACTGTTCTCAGTTCTTTTCATTCTTTTTTCTTTCTTCTGCTCTGCAGTAGTTATTTCCATTATTTTATCTTCCAGGTCACTTATCTGTTCTTCTCCCTCTGTTATTCTGCTATTGATCCTTTCTAGAGTATTTTTAATTTCATTTATTGTGTTGTTCATAGTTGCTTGTTTCCTCTTTAGTTCTTCTAGGTCTTTGTTAAATGTTTCTTGCATTTTCTCTATTCTATTTCCAAGATTTTGGATCATCTTTACTATCACTATTCTGGATTTTTTTTCAGGTAGACTGCCTATTTCCTCTTCATTTGTTAGGTCTGTTGGTTTTTACCTTGCTCCTTCATCTTCTGTGTGTTTCTCTGTCTTCTCATTTTGATTATCATACTGTGTATGGGGTCTCCTTTTTGCAGTCTGCAAGTTCGTAGTTCCCATTGTTTTTGGTGTCTGTCCCCAGTGGCTAAGGTTGGTTCAGTGGGTTGTGTAGGCTTCCTGGTGGAGGGGACTAGTGCCTGTGTTCTGGTGGATGAGGTTGGATCTTGTCTTTCTCGTGGAAAGGTCCACGTCTGGTGCTGTGTTTTGGGGTGTCTGTGACCTTATTATGATTTTAGGCAGCCTCTCTTCTAATGGGTAGGGCTGTGTTCCTGTCTTGCTACTTGATTGTCATAGGGTATCCAGCACAGTAGCTTGCTGGTTGTTGAGTGAAGCTGTGTGCTGGTGTTGAGATGGAGATCTCTGGGAGATTTTTGCCTTTTGATATTATGTGGATCTCGGAGATCTCTTTGGGGCCAGTGTCCTGAACTTGGCTGTCCCACCTCAGAGGCACAACACTGACTCCTGGCTGGAGCACCAGGAACCTCTCATCCACCTGGCTCAGAATAAAAGTGAGAAAAAGTAGAAAGAAAGAAAGAAAGAGGATAAAATAAAATATAATAAAATAAAGATAAAATAAGATAAAGTTATTAAAATAAAATAATAATTATTAAGAAAAAATTTTAACATAAAAAACAAACACAAAAACAGACAGACAGAATCCTAGGACAAATGGTGAAAGCAAAGCTTTACAGACAAAATCTCACACAGAAACACACATACACACTCACAAAAAGAGGAAAAGGGAAAAAAATCATATACCTTGCTTGCAAAGTCCACCTCCTCAATTTGGGATGATTTGTTGTCTATTCATGTATTCCACAGATGCAGGGTACATCAAGTTGATTGTGGAGATTTAATCCACTGCTCCTGAGGCTGCTGGGAGAAATTTCCCTTTGTCTTCTTTGTTCACACAGCTCCCAGGGTTCAGCTTTGGATTTGGTCCCGCCTCTGGGTATAGCTCGCCTGAGGGCATCTGTTCTTTGCTCAGATAGGACTGGGATAAAGGAGCAGCTGCTTCGGGGGCTCTGGCTCACTCAGGCCAGGGGAGGGAGGGGTACGGATGTGGGGCGAGCCTGTGGAGGCAGAGGCCAGCTTGACATTGCACCAGCCTAAGGCATGCCGTCGGTTGTCCCGGGGAAGTTGTCCCTGTATCACAGGACCCTGGCAGTGGTGGGCTGCACAGGCTCCCAGGAGGTGAGGTGTGTATAGTGACCTGTGCTTGCACACAGGCTTCTTGGTGGCAGCAGCAGCAGCCTTAGAATCTCATGCCCGTCTCTCGGGTCCGTGCTGTCAGCCGCAGCTCGCACCTATCTCTGGAGCTCCTTTAAGCAGTGCTCTTAATCCCTTCTCCTCATGCACCAGGAAACAGCGGGAAGAAAATGTCTCTTGCCTCTTAGGCAGGTCCAGACTTTTCCCTGGACTCCCCCCGGCTAGCCGTGGTGCACTAACCCATTCAGGCTGTGTTCACGCTGCCAACCCCAGTCCTCTTCCTGCGATCTGATCGAAGCCTGAGCCTCAGCTCCCAGCCCCCACCCACCCTGGCATGTGAGCCAACAAGCCTCTCGGGCTGGTGAATGCTGGTTGGCACCGATTCTCTGTGCGGGAATCTCTCCACTTTGCCTTCTGCACCCCTGTTGCTGCGCTCTCCTCCGTGGCCCCGAAACTTCCCCCCTCCACCACCTGCAGGCTCCACCCACAAAAGGGCTTCTAATGTGTGGAAACCTTTCCTCCTTCACAGCTCCCTCCCACTGGTGTGGGTCCAGTCCCTATTCTTTTGTCTCTGTTTTTTTCTTTTTTCTTTTGCCCTACCGAGTTATGTGGGGAGTTTCTTGTCTTTTGGGAGGTGGGAGGTCTTCTGCCAGCATTCAGTGGGTGTTCTATAGGAGCAGTTCCACGTGTAGATGTATTTCTGATGTACCTGTGGGGAGGAAGGTGATCTCTGTGTCTTACTCTTTCGCCGTCTTCCTCACCTCCCTGAACATTACTGTTTTTATCATCCACATATTATGAAATATATTCAAAGAACTAAAAGAAACCATGCTTAAATAATTAAAAGAAGCTATGATAACAATATCTTTCAAAGAGGAAATATCAGTAAAGATATAGAAATTATTTAAAAGAAGCTAATGAAAATACTGGAGTTGAAAAATACAATAAATGAGACAAAAATTAGGTAGAGTGGAATGAGTGTAAATTTGAGCTGACATAAAAAGAATCTGCAAACTTGAAGATCATTCAATAGAAATTATGTAATCTGAAAAACAGGGAATGAAGAAAATTGAACAAAGTCTCAGAGAATGTGGGTCACCTTTAAGCGCAAAAACATATATTTAATAACAATACCAGAAGTACGAGAGAAAGAGAAAAGAATAAAAAAATATTAAAAATAATGCGTGAAATCTTCCCAAATTTGATGGAAAACATTAATCTGCACATCCAAGTCACCCAAAAACCTTCAAGTATAATAAAAACAGCAAGATACATTTAGTCCCAGACACGTTTAGTCAAAAAGTTGAAAGCCAAAGATAAAGACAAAATCTTGAAAGCAGTCACTTAAAAGGATTCATCACATATAAGGAAACTCCAGTACAATAAAGGACTTACTTATTTGAACCAAAGGAGGCCAAAAGGAAATAGGACAACATATTCAAAATGTTGAAAGAAAAAAATCTGTCACATAAGAATGTTATATCCAGCAAAACTAACTTCCAGAAATGAAGGTAAAAGAAAGATATTCCTAGATTCTTTTTAAATATCTGAAAAAGTTCATTGCTTCCAGATGTGCCTTGCCAGAAAGAAAGTTCTCTATGCTGAAAACACTGAACCCAGTCAGTATTTCAAATTTACATGATAAACAAAACTGGTAATGTTATTACATAGGTAATTACCAAAAAAGAAAGACAATATGATTACATATATTTTTCTCTTTTCTTCACTTTACTGATTTAAAAAGCAGTTCCATAAAAGAAACATATGAAATTGTGTTGGTCAGTTTATAACATATAGAAATGTAATATATTTGACAATAACAGTATGTAAGAGCAAATCTGCTTCATAGTAACTAAATGGCACCAGATGGAAATGAAAATCAACAGCAAAAAATTCAGAGAATCAGAAATGGTAAACAAGAAGGTTGATATAACAAAATCTACAAATATACACTTTCACTTTTTTCTCCTGGCTTTTTTTAAAAGACATAAAATTATGTATGACCCAACATATATATAGTATGTATAAAATAATAGCACACAAAAACCAAAGACATCACAAGAAAGAAAACTACAGACCAATATCTCTTTTATAAATCCTCAACAAAATACTAGCAAAAGGAATCATACAAAATAATTATATAGCTATTATAATACACCATATCAATAATATAAAAGGGAATAAACACATGATCATTTCAGTAGACACAGAAAAAATCACTTGACCAAACCTAACATTATTTTATTATAGAAAACATTCAACAAACTAAGCTAATACTTTCTCCCTACAATTGAGAATGAGGAAGGATGTCATTTTACTGGTGGTTCTGGCTTGGACAAGTAGGCAAAGAAGAGAAATAAAGGCATTCAGATTAGAAAGGAAGAAGTAAAACTTATTTCTATTTTTAGATGACATAATCTGTATATAGAAAATCTGAAAGAATTTGCTAAAATGCTATTACAACTAAAGAATGGTTCATCGAAGTGGCAGTATATAAGGTCAATATACAAAAGAATCAATTGTTTTTATGGTGCTTAGCAATGAGCGATCCAGAAATGAAATTAAGAAAACAGCTTCGTTTACAATAGCATCAGAAATAATTTAAAACCTTAAAAATAAACTTACCAAAATTTGGGCAAGATCTGTTCATTCATTTTTTCCCTTGCTCTTTTATATTCTGGGTTACTTATTGTGTTATTTATCCATTCTCCAGTAGATGGACTGTTGATATTTTGGCCAAACTACTCCATAATATTGCTATCTCAGAATTCATTTTGTGAAACTAACAAGACTGCAGGGGTCTTGAATTGATACTAGGCCCTCCAGAGAGTGCATGCCCTAGAATAACAGCCCTCAGAGTCACAAGTTCATAGTTTCTGATAGGACTTCGAAACACCCCTGGTGTTAAACAGTCTATCCTGCTTCTAGCTCCTTCCCCTTCTGTGTATCTTAGATACGACCCCTTGGGAGCTACCAAACCTCCAATCTTTTGTTTGAATTGGCCAAACCAGCCTTAGCTCAGGAACCCCAGAAACATTCCACCCACAGAACCTAATAAAGGCATGTGTCCCAGGTCCTGTGCTCACACTGACTGTACCCTTCTTTGACCTCCCCATGTGGCCCCTTGATACATGTGTATGTCTCCCAGGACATGTTATTTTTTTATTTATTTATTTTTGCGGTGTGCGGGCCTCTCACTGTTGTGGTCTTTCCCGTTGCAGAGCACAGGCTCTGGACGCGCAGGCTCAGTGGCCATGGCTCACAGGCCCAGCCGCTCCATGGCATGTGGGTTCTTCCCGGACCGGGACACGAACCCGTGTCCCCTGCATCGGCAGGCAGACTCTCAACCACTGTACCACCAGGGAAGCCCACGACATGTTATTAATAAACTTCTCTTTTCCAATTTATCTTTTGGTCTCTGTTGAACATGGCTCATCATTTGACACTCCTGAACTCTATTAACAAATGTTAATTTAACAAAATCACAACATGGACATTTGGGAAATTTCCAGTTTTTGCTATCACAAGTAGTGGGGCTGTGAACACACTTACTTTTTACATGTAAAAGAGTTTCTCAGTGGCACTGTTCTTTAAACACTTTTGCTCTTGTACTCACTGAAAGAATTATTAAAACATTTTAGTTTTAAATAATTATAGACTCACAGGAAGTTGAAAAGGTAGTACTGAGTCTCATATAGATTTTATTCAGTTTTCCACAGTGATTCAACTTATGTAACTGTAATACAGTATTAAAACCAGGAAAATGGCATTGATATAATGTGTGTATAGCTCTTTGTCACTTCATTAAATTTGTAAATTCGTTTAACCACTATTGAAATCAAAATACAGAACTACTGTATCAGTACATAAATCTCCCTCATGCAACCCTTTTATTTTATTTTAGGTTTTATAATTTTTTAAATTTATTTATTTATTATTTATTTTGGCTGTGCTGGGTCTTAGCTGCAGCATGCAGACTCTTAGTTGCGGCTTGCAAACTCTTAGTTGTGGCATGCATGTGGGATCTAGTTCCCAGACCAGGGATTGAACCCAGGCTCCCTGCACTGGGAGCGTGGAGTCTTACCCACAGTACCACCATGGAAGTCCCTCTTTTATATAAGTTTCATCACCTTCCAGCCCAGCACTTAACCTCTGGTAACAAATCTGTTATTCTTTTCCATAATCTTGTCATTCTGAGAATGCTATTGAAAGCAAATAGAGGATGTAGCCTACTGAGGTTGGCTTTTTAAAAATTCACTGTAAGTGTCAGTTGGAACATGCAGTGGCAGCAAGGAGTGCAGGAAGCAATGTGGAGCTGCCAGGAGCCTGAAATTAAAAAAAAATCACTATAAGTTCTTTGAGATTCATCAAAGTTGTGTGTATCAAGAGTTTATTTCTTTTTATTGCTGAGAATAATTACATGTTATAGACGTACACAGTTTATTTAAAAATTCACTTATTGTGGGACAGTTTTTTTTTTCCAGTTTTTGGCTAATACAAATAACGAAGTTTTTAATTATCATGTACAGTTTGTACGTGTGTGTGTGTGTAGAACAAACATTTTTATCTCTCTGGGATTAATGCAGAAGAGCACATTTGTTGGATATCAAGCAGAAAGATCCAGCTACCAATCCCAAGTGATGATTCCCATTGCATGGAGGATGGCAGAGATCATAATGATGCCAATCACCAGAAATTGGAGCCCAGAGCCCTGGGCCCACTGCATTTTCTACAGGTTCAGGATGGCCAAGGAGGACTCAGCACAGAAGCTGCTCATTGGAACAATGTTTTATGCACAGAAAGGAAAAGAAGTACAGCAAGATCAGTGTCTGTAGTGTGTGCTGGTCTCCCATGGCCAGCAGATACTTCCTGATAGACAACACATGCGATGGACTGCATGCACCCTTCTTGGGCTGCAGGTGATTACCCTGTTCCCTTCCGCAGGGGGCCGGATACACTGATAGGGCTGGCCAGGGGCCAACTGACACACATGCTTAAGCAATACAAGGAAGTTCACTGAATACTTGTAACAGAGGAAAGTCTTAATCTAATAAGGAAGAAAAATCTGGGGCCAAGCTACAGCTGGCACCCAACTTCCATATAGAGGAATGTTCCAGACTCAGGGCACTGATTGGGCATTCCCAGAGAGGGGCAGCAGGTCATCCCACGGCTGCTTCCACAACATTGGGTCATATTTAAAGTTGCATTTCAGTTAAAAAAAAAGCCAATGTTGTTCTCAAATTTTAATACTAATTTGTACTCACTGTGCATCATACAAGTTGTTTTTCAAGCAACAGTTTTAATGTGCCATTAGATTAGTTACAGGCATTGTCACAAATAAAGTCCTTTCTTTTACTTAATCAGCTTTATTGCGATAAAATTCACATACCATAGAATTCACACATTTAAGATGTATAATTTGTTTTTAGCATAT
Source organism: Aethalodelphis obliquidens (assembly GCF_003676395.1). NCBI lineage: Eukaryota > Metazoa > Chordata > Mammalia > Artiodactyla > Delphinidae > Aethalodelphis > Aethalodelphis obliquidens. The sequence continues at coordinate 4,303,298 of NW_020837998.1, forward strand.
TAACAGGATTTTTCAGAGATTAACATAATCTGAATTTTGAGCAGTTTCATTACCCCCAAAAGGAACTTTGTACCCATTAGTAAACACTCCTTGTTACCCTCTACCACTCACCCTCATGCCTTAGTCAACAACTAATACAATTTCTGCACTAATCTAAATTCTGTCTTTATAAATATGGTTATTCTTGGCATTTCAGATAAATGAAGTTATACAATAAGTAGTGCTTTGTCACTGGCTTCTTTCAGTTGGCATAAAGTTTTCAAGCTTCATCAATGTTTTAGCATACATCAGTATACTGCATTCCTTTTTATGGCTAAATAATATTACATTGTAGAGATGTATACTATATTTTGTTTAACCACTCATCAGTTGATGGCCATTGGGGCTTTTCCCACTTTTTTACTGCTACAAATAATGTTGCTAAGAGCATTTTTGTACAAAAAAATTTGTGAGCATATTTTCAATTCTTTTAGTACATATCTAGGTGTGAAATTGCTAGGGCACATATTAACTTTATGTTTAACTATTTGAACAACTTCCAGGTGTTTTCCAAAGTGAATGTGTGAGTTTACATTCCAATCCACGGTATATGAGGCTTCCAATCTCTGTATTCTCACAACCCTTATGTATCTTTTGATTATTAGCCATCCTAGTAGGTGTGGAGTAGTGGTTTTGATTTGTTTTTCCTTGACAGTTAATGATGTTGAGTGTCCTCTCATGTAATTGGCCATTTGCATATCCTCTTTGGAGAAATGTCTATTCACATTCTTTGCCAATTTTTAAATTGTGTTATTTGTCTTTCTATCATTGAGTTTTAAGAGTTTTTCTATATATTCCAGATACACATCCCCTAATAGATATATGATTAGAAAACATTTTTTCCATTCTTTGGATTGTTTTTCACTTCCTTGATGGTGTCCTTTGAAGCACAAAAAGTTTCCATTTTTATATAGTCCAATTTATCTATTTTTTTTCTTTTCTTGCCTGTGCTTTAGTGTAATCTCTAAGAAGATTTTACCTAACCCAAGATCATGAAGATCCATTCCTCTATTTTCTCCTAAGAGTTTTATTGGTTTAGTTCTCACATTTAGCCTTATGATATATTTTGAGTTAATTTTCGGGAATGTTGTGAGGAATGGGTCAAAATTCATACTTTTGTTTGTGGATATACAGTTTCGCCAGCACTAGTTGTTGAAAGAACTATTCTTTACACATTTAATGATCTTAGCACCTTAGAGAAAAATCAATTGACCAGAAATGATAGGGTTTCTGATCTCTCAGTTCTTTCCTATTGATCTATATGCTCATCCTTATGTCAGTACCACAGTTCCTTAATTATGATACCTTTGTAGTAAATTCTGGAATCCAGAAGTTTGTATTCCAACTATGCTCATTTTTAAGATTGTTTAGGCTATTTTGGGCTCTTGATTGTTCATGTGATTATTAGGTTCACTTGCCATTTTCTGAAAAGAAGCCAATTGAAATTTTGATGGGAATTGCATTGAATTTGTAGGGGAATTTGGGAGGATTGCCATCTAAATATAAAATCTTCTAATCCATGAACATGGAATTTCTTTCCATTCATTTTGTATTTTATTCATTTCCATCAGCAATGTTTTGTGGTTTTCTAAGTATACATTTTACACTCCTTTTGTTGACTTTATTCCTAAGTATTTTATTCTTCTTGATGCTATCATAAATGGATTTGTTTTCTTAATTTCATTTTTTAATTTTTCATTGCTTGTGTATAGAAATACAATTGATTTTACTTATCAAATTTGTGTTCTGAAATTTTGCTGAATTTATGTATTCCTTCAATATATTTTTCATAGATTCATTAGGATTTTTAAACCATTTTTCATTAAAGTATATTTAATTTACAAGGTTGTGTTAGTTTCAGGTGTACAGCAAAGTGATCCAGTTTCATATATATATATATATATATATATATATATATATAAATTTTTTCCATTATAGGTTACTAAAAGATATTGAATATTGTTCCCTGTGTTATATAGGGGGTCCTTGTTGTTTAACTATTCTATATAGTGTGTATATGTTAATACCAAACTCCTAATTTATCTCTCACCCCCCTACCACTACGCACTTTGGTAACCATAAATTTGTTTTCTATGTCTGTGAGTCTATTTCAATTTTGTAAATAAGTTCAATTGTATCATATTTTTTTAGATCCAACATATAAATGATATTCTATGCTATTTGCCTTTCTTTGCCTGATTTACTTCACTTAACATGATGATCTCTAGGTCCATCCATGTTGCTGCAAAGCACATTATTTCACTATTTTTTATGGCTGAGTAATATTCCGGTGTGTGTGTGTGTGTGTGTGTGTGTGTGTATACCATATCTTCTTTATCCATTCATCTCTTGATGGACATTTAGGTTGCTTTCATGTCCTGGCTATTATAAATAGTGCTGCTATGAACATTGGGGTATATGTATCTTTTCAATTATGGTTTGCTCCATATATATTCCCAGTAGTGTGATTGCAGGATCATATGGTAACCCAATTTTAGTTTTTGAAGGAGCCTCCATACAGTTCTCTATCGTGGCTACACCCATTTACATTCCACCAACAGTAAAAGAGGGTTCTTTTTTCACCACACCCTCTTCAGCATTAATTATTTGTACACATTTTAAAGATGACCATTCTGACTGGTGTGAGGTGATATCTCACCAAGTTTTGATTTGCATTTCTCTAATAATTAGCAATATTGAGCAACTTCTCATGTGCCTTTTGGCAATCTGTATGTCTTCTTTGGAGAAATGTCTATATAGGACTTCTCCCCATTTTTTGTTTGGGTTGTGTTTTGGGTTTTTTTTCTTTCTTTTGATATTAAGCTGTATGAACTGATTATATATTTGGAAATTAAACCTCTGTCGGTAGCATGGTTTGCAAACATTTCTCCCAGTCCGAAGGTTGTCTTTTCATTTAGTTTATGGTTTCCTTTGCTGTGTAACAGCCTTTAAGTTTAATGTTCTCCCAATTGTTTCTTTTTATTTCCATTACTTGATAAGAAGGATATATTAGTATTTTACTTTTTCTTTTTTTTAACACCTTTATTGGAGTATACTTGCTTTACAATGTTGTGTTAGTTCCTGCTGTATAACAAAGTGAATATATATGTATACGTATATCTCCATATCACCTCCCTCTTGTATCTCCCTCTCACCCTCCCTATCCCACCCCTCTAGGTTGTCACAAAGCAACAAGATGATCTCCCTGTTCCATGCAGCTGCTTCCCATTAGCTATCTATTTTACATTTGGTAGAGTATATATAGAGTCAATGCTATTCTCTCACTTCATCCCAGCTTACTCTTCCTCCTCCCCGTGTCCTCAAGTCCATTTTCTATGTCTGCATCTTTATTCCTGTCCTTTCCCTAGGTTAATCAGAACCTTTTTTTTTCTTTTAGATTCCATATATATGTGTTAGCATACGGTATTTGTTTTTCTCTTTCTGACATACTTCACTCTGTATGACAGACTCTAGGTCCATCCACCTCACTACAAATAACTCAATTTTGTTTCTTTTTATGGCTAATATTCCATTGTATATATGTGCCACATCTTCTTTATGCATTCATCTGTCGATGGACACTTAGGTTGCTTCCATGTCCTGGCTATCGTAAATAGAGCTGCAGTGAATATTGTGGTACATGACGCTTTTTGAATTATGGTTTTCTCAGGGTATATGCCCAGTAGTGGGATTGCTGGGTCATATGGTAGTTCTATTTTTAGTTTTTTGAGGAACCTCCAGGCTGTTCTCCATAGTGGCTGTATCAATTTACATTCCTACCAACAGTGCAAGAGGGTTCCCTTTTCTCCCCACCCTCTCCAGTATTTTTTTTTTGTAGCTTTTTTGATGATGGCCATTCTGACAGGTGTGAGAAGATACCTCACTGTAGCTTTGATTTGCATTTCTCCAATGAATAGTGATATTGAACATCCTTTCGTGTGTTTGCTGGCAATCTGTATATCTTCTTTGGAGAAATGTCTATTTAGGTCTTCTGCCCATTTGTGGATTGGGTTGATTGTTTTTTTGATATTGAGCTGCATGTGCTGCTTGTATATTTTGGAGATTAACCCTTTATAAGCTGCTTCAGTTGTAAATAGTTTCTCCCATTCTGAGGGTTGTATTTTCATCTTGTTTATGGTTTCCTTTGCGATACAAAAGCTTTTAACTTTCCTTAGGAACAATTTGTTTATTTTTGTTTTTATTTCCATTTCTCTAGGAGATGGGTCAAAAAGGATCTTGCTGTGCTTTAAGTCATAGAGTGTTCTACCTATGTTTTCCTCTGAGTTTTATAGTGTCTGGCCTTATATTTAGGTCTTTAATTCATTTTGAGTTTGTTTTTGTCTATGGTGTTAAGAAGTGTTCTAATTTCATTCTTTTACATGTCACTGTTCAGTTTTCCCAGCACCACTTTTGGAAGAGTCTGTCTTTTCTCCATTGTATATTCTTGCCTCCTTTTTCAAAGATAAGGCAACCATATGTGTGTCGGTTTATCTCTGGGCTTTCTATCCTTTTCCAGTGACTTCTATTTCTGTTTTAGTGCCAGTACCATATTGTCTTGATTGCTGTAACTTTGTAGTATAGTCTGAAGTCAAGCCTGATTCCTCCAGCTCCGTTTTCCTTTCCCAAGATTGCTTTGACTATTAGGGGTCTTTTGTGTTTCCATACACATTATAAAAATTTTTGTCCTGTTTCTGTGAAAAATGACATAGGTAGTTTGATAGGGATTGCATTGAATCTGTAGATTGCTTTGGGTAGTATAGCCATTTTCACAATGTTGATTCTTCCAATCCAAGAATATGGTATATCTCTCCAACTGTTTGTGTCATCTTTAATTTCTTTCATCAGTGTCTTAGAATTTTCTGCATACAGGTATTTTTTCTCCTTAGGTAAGTTTCTTCCTAGGTAGTTTTTTTCTTTTTGTTGCAATGATAAATGAGAATGTTTCCTCGATTTCTCTTTCAAATATTTCATCTTTATTGTATGGGAACATAAGAGATTTTTTGCATGACTTTTGTATCCTGCTACTTTAGCTAATTCATTGATTAGCTCTAGTAGTTTTCTGGTAGCATCTTGAGGATTCTCTATGTATACTATCATGTCATCTTCAAGCAGTGACAGCTTTACATCTTCTTTTCTGATTTGGATTCCTTTTATTTCCTTTTCTTGTCAGATTGCTGTGATTAAAACTTCCAAAACTATGTTGAATAAGAGTGGTGAGAGTGGGCAACCTTGTCTTGTTCCTGATCTTATTGGAAATTCTTTCAGTTTTTCACCATTGGGGATGATGTTGGCTGTGGGTTTGTCATATATGGCCTTTATTATGTTGAGGTAATTTCCCTCTATGCCAACTTTCTGGAGAGTTTTTATTATAAGTGGGTGCTGAATTTTGTCAGAAGCTTTTTCTGCATCTATTGAGATGATCATATGTTTTTTATCCATCAGTTTGTTAATATGGTTTATCACATTTGTTGATTTGTGTATATTGAAGAATCCTTGCATTGTTGTTCATGTTGTATGATCCTTTTAATGTGTTGTTGGATTCTGTTTGCTATTATTTTGTTAAGGATTTTTGCCTCTGTGTTCAACAGTAATATTGGCCTGTAGTTTTCTCTTTTTGTGACAACTTTGTCTAGCTTTGGTATCAGGGTGAACATGGCCTCATAGAACAAGTTTGGGAGTGTTCCTCCATCTGCTATATTTTGGAAGAGTTTGAGAAGTATAGGTGTTTGCTCTTCACTAAATATTTGATAGAATTTACCTCTGAAGCCATCTGGTCCTGGGCCTTTGTTTGTTGGGAGATTTTTAATCACAGCTTCAGTTTCAGTACTTGTGATTGGTCTGTTCATATTTTCTATTTCTTCCTGGTTCAGTCTTGGAAGGTTGTTGTTTTCTAAGAATTTGTCAATTTCTTCTAGGTTATCCATTTCATTGGCATAGAGTTGCCTGTAGTAATCTCTCATAATCCTTTGTATTTTGTTGTATTTCTGCAGTGTCATTTCTTACTCTCCTTTGTCATTTCAATTTCTGTTGATTTGAGTCTTCTCCCTTTTTTTCTTCATGTTTCTGGCTAATGGTTTATCAGTTTTGTTTATCTTCTCAAAGAAACAGCTTTTAGTTTTATTGATCTTTGCTATTGTTTCCTTCATTCCTTTTTCATTTATTTCTGATCTGATCTTTATGATATCTTTCTTTCTGCTAATTTGGTTTTTTTTTTTGCTCTTATTTCTCTATTTGCTTTAAGTGTAATGTTGTGTTCTTTACTTGAGATTTTTCTTATTTCTTGAGGTAGGAATGTATTGCTATAAACTTCCCTCTTAGAACAGCTATTGCTGTACCCCATAGGTTTCGGGTGAAATTGTTTTCCTTGATGTTTGTTTCTAGATATTTTTTAATTTCATCTTTGATTTCTCCAGTGATATCTTGGATATTTAGTCGTGTATTGTTTAACCTCCATGTATTGGTATTTTTTTTCAGTTTTTTTCCTGTAATTGATGTCTAGTCATTTTGTGTTTTGTTTGGAAAAGATACTTGATATGATTTTAATTTTCTTAAATTCACCGAGGTTTGATTTGTGATTCAAGGTATGACCTGTTCTGGAGAATGTTCTATGAGCAACTGAGGAGAAAGTATATTCTGTTGTTTTTGAACGGAATGTCCTATAAATATCGGTTAAATCCAACTTATCTAATGTGTCATTTAAAGCTTGTGTTTCCTTATTTATTTTCATTTTGAATGATCTGTCCATTGGTGAAAGTGGGTTGTTAAAGTCCCCTATTATGATTGTGTTACTGTCATTTCCCCATTTTATGGCTGTCAGCATTTGGCTTATGTATTGAGGTGCTCCTATGTTGGGTGCATAAATATTTACAATTGTTATATCTTCTTCTTGGATTTATCCCTTGATCATTATGTAGTGCCCTTCTTTGTCTCTTGTAATAGTCTTTATTGTAAAGTCTATTTTGTCTGATATGAGAATTGCTACTCCAGCTTTCTTTTGATTTGCATTTGCATTGAATATCTTTTTCTATCACCTTACTTTCAGTCTGTATGTGTCTCTAGGTCTGAAGTGGGTCTCTTGTAGACAGCAAATATATGGGTCTTGTTTTTGTATCCATTCAGCCAATCTGTGTCTTTTGGTGGGAGCATTTAGTCCATTTACTTTTAAGGTAGTTATCGATATGTATGTTCATATTACCATTTTCTTAACTGTTTTGGGTTTGTTTCTTTAGGTCTTTTCCTTTTCTTGTGTTTCCTGGCTAGAGAAGTTCCTTTAGCATTGGCTGTAAAGCTCGTTTGGTGGTGAGAATTCTCTTAACTTTTGTTTTTCTGTAAAGGTTTTAATTTCTCCAATTGAATCTGAATGAGGTCCTTTCTGGATATAGTAATCTTGGTTGTAGTTTTTTCCCTTTTGTCACTTTAAATACGTCCTGCTACTCCCTTCCGGCTTGCAGAGTTCCTGCTGAAAGTTAAGCTGTTAATCTGATGGCATTCCCTTGTAAGTTATTTGTTGCTTTTCCCTTGTTGCTTTTAATATGTTTTCTTTGTATTTAATTTTTGATAGTTTGATTAGTATGGGTCTTGGTATATTATTCTTTGGATTTATCCTGTATGGGACTCTCTGTGCTTCCTGTACTTGATTGACTATTTCATTTCTCATGTTAGGGAAATTTTGAGCTATAATGTCTTCAAATATTTTCTCAGACCCTTTTTATTTCTCTTCTTCTTTTGGGACTCCTATAATTCGAATGTTGGTGTGTTTAAAATTGTCCCAGAAGTGTCTGAGACTGTAGTCATTTCTCTTCATTCTTTTTTCTTTATTGTGCCTGTGGCAGTTATTTCCACTATTTAATCTTCCAGGTCACTTATCTGTTTTTCTGCCTCAGTTATTCTGCTATTGATTCCTTTTATAGAATTTTTAATTTCATGTATTGTGTTGTTCATCATTGTTTCCTCTTTAGTTCTTCTAGGTCCTTGTTAAACATTTCTTTTATGTTAAACATTTCTTTTATGTTTTATGTTTTATGGATCATCTTTACTATCATTATTCTGAATTCTTTTTCAGGTAGACTACCTATTTCCTCTTCATTTGTTTGGTCTTGTTGGTTTTTCCTTGCTCCTTCATCTGCTGCATATTTCTCTGTCTTCTCATTTGCTTAACTTACTGTGTTTGTGGTCTCCTTTTCACAGGCTGCAGGTTCATAGTTTCCATTGTTTTTGGTGTCTGCCCCCAGTTGGTAAGGTTGGTTTGGTGGTTTGTGTAGGCTTCATGGTGGAAGGGAATGGTGCCTGTTTTCTTGTGCTTGGGACTGTATCTTTTCTCTCTTGTGGCAGGGCTGCCTCCAGTTGTGTCTTTTTGGTTGTCAGTGAACTTCGTATGATTTTAGGCAACTCTCTGCTAATGGTGGGGTTGTGTTCCTGTATTGCTAGTTGTTTGGTGTGGGGCATCCAGTACTGGAGCTTGCTGGCCATTGGGTGGGAGCTGGGTCTTTGTGCTGAGACAGAGATCTCTGGGGGAGCTCCTGCCAACTGATGTTATGTGGGGCCGGGAGGTCTCTCATATTCCAATGTCTTGAATTCAGCTGTCCTACCTCATAGGCTCAGGCCTGACAGAAGGCTGGAGCACCAAGCTGCTGTCAGCCACATGGCCTAGAAGAAAAAGAAGAAAAGAAAGGAAGAAAATAAATAATAAAATAAAATATAATAAATAATAAAACTTTAAAAATTAAAAATTTAAACAATTATGAAAAGAAGAGAGCAACCAGTCCAAAAAACAAATCCACCAATGATAACAAGCACTAAAAACTAAACTAAGATAAAAATAAAAATCAGAAACAGATCTGTCACAGACATCAAACCTGATGTCTACACTTGCTCCCAAAGTCCACCATATCAATTTTGGGAACATTTTTTGTCTATTCAGGTATTCCACAGATGCAGGGTTCATCAAGATGACTGTGGGGATTTCATCCACTGCTCATGTGGCTGCACTGAGAAATTTCCCTTTCTCTTCTTTGTTCACACAGCTTCTTGGGTTCAGCCTTGGTTTTGTCCCCACCTTTGCATGTAGGTCATCCTCAAGCATCTGTTCCCTGCCCAGACAGGATGGGATTAAAGTAGCAGCTGATTATGGCTCTCTTGCTCTCAGGCCAGGGAGAGGGAGGGGTACGGTAGTCATAACTGGAATGTGGGGTGAGCCTGCAGCATCAGAGTCTAGCATGACATTGCAACAGCCTGAGGTGTTCCATGTGTTCTCCCGAGGAAGTTGTCCCTGGATCTCAGGACCCTGGCAGTGGTGTGCTGCACTGGCTCCCAGGTTGGAGATGGGGGTGTGGGTAGTGACCTGTGCTTGCACACAGGATTTTTGGCAGCAGTGGCAGCAGCCTTAGCATTCATGCCCATCTCTGGGGTCCAAGCTGATAGTCACGGCTCACACCCATCTCTGGAGCTTGCTTAGGTGGTACTCTGCCTTCTGTGGGCACATGGGGAAGAACTTCCCTCTCCTTGAACACCCCAAAACAATGGTCTCTTGCCTCTTCGCAGGTCCAGACTTTTTCCCGGACTCCCTCCTGGCTAGTTGTTGTGCACTAGCCCCCCTCAGGCTGTCTTCATGCAGCCAACCCCAGTCCTCTCCCTTGGGTCTGACCTCTGAAGCCCAAGCCTCAGCCCCCAGTCCCCACTCGCCCTGGTGGGTGAGCAGACAAGCCTCTTGGCTGGTGAGTGCTGGTCAGCACCAGTCCTCTGTGTGGGAATCTCTCCACTTTGCTCTCTGCACCACTGTTGCTGTGCTCTCCTCTGTGGCTTCACAGCCTCCCAACCTGTCTCCAACATTAAAGGGGCTTCTGAGTGTGTGGAAACTTTTCCTTCTTTACAGCTCCCTCCCAGGGGTGCAGGTTCCATTCCTATTCTTTTGTCTGTTTTTTTCTTTTGCCGTAGCCAGGTGATTGGGGATTTTCTTGCCTTTTGGGAAGTCTGAGGTCTTCTACCAGCATTCAGTAGGTGTTCTGTAGGTGTTGTTCCACATATAGATGTATTTTTGATATATTTGTGGGGAGGAAGGTGATCTCCATGGTTTACTCCTCCACCATTTTGAAGGTCCTCCCAGGATTTTTTTTTTTATACACTATCATGTCATCTGCAAATAGACACAGTTTTAACTTTTCTTTTCCAATCTGGTTGTTATTTATTTCATTTCTTGCCTAATTGCCCAGGATAGAATCATCATATCAATATAGAATAAAATTGATGATAGCAGACATCCTTGCCTTATTTTTAATCTTTAAGGAAAAGCACTTATTCTTTCAGCATTAAGTGTGATGTGAACTATGCCTTTTTCATTAATGCTTTTTATCAGGTTGAGACATTTCCATTCTATTCTTATTTCTTGGGTGTTCTCACTATGAAGTTTTACAGTATTTTGTCAAATGCTTTTTCCACGTCAATTGAGATGATCATATGTTTTTTTGTTTTTATACTACTGCTATGGTGTACTACATTAATTGATTCTCAGATGTTACACCAACCCTGTATTTCTGTGATAAATCTCACGTGGTCATAGTGTATAATTGTTTTTATATATTGCTGATCCACTTTGCTAGCATTCTGTTGAAGATTGTTGCATCTATTTTCATAATATATTTGTCAGTAGTTTTTTTTTTCTTCTGACATCTTTTTTCTTGCTTTGATATCAGATTAATGCTAGACTTATAGAAAGAGTTGAGGAAATTTTACTCTTCTTCTATATTTTGACAGATTTTGTCAACAATTGATATTAGTTCTCCTTTAAATCTTTGGCAAAATACACTTATGAAATAATTTTGGCCTGGGATTTTCTTTGTAGGAAAATTTCTAATAACTAATTCAGTTTCCTCACTTGTTACAAGTCTATTTAGATTTTCAATTTCTTATTGAGACAGTTTCAGTAGTTTGTGTTTTGGTAGAAATTTGTCTATCCAGTCTAAGTTATCTAATCTATTGGCATAAAGTTTTTCATAGTATTCTAACATAATACTTTTTATGACTTTAAGGTTTGTAGTAACTTCCTCTCTTTGTTTCCTGATTTTAGTAACTGGAATAATTTTTAATTTTCTTGGCTAGACTGTATTTGTTATTTCCTTACTTCTGGTCATATTAATATAATTTACTCTTCCAGTGTCTTAAAATGGAAGTTTGTGTCATTTATTTGAGATATATGTCTTCTTTTTTAAATGCAAATATTTACGGGTATACATTTTCCTTTATTCATTTTTTAGCAGTATGTCATAAATTTTATGTTGTGCTTTCATTATCATTCATCTCAAAATATATTCTATTTTCCCTTGTGATTATTTTTTTGATCCAGTGATGATAATACATTTTTAAAATGACAGTTTTAAATTTCTATAGCAAGATCTCAACCAATAAATGACATGACATTTTGGAGGTGTAAGATATATTGAATTACACTATTAAATTCCATAAAAATAGTCATTCATTACAAAACTCTAGCACATTTTGAATTCATGCTTTCTTGAAATACATATCGTTTTATTATTGCAAATACTTTCTATGTTGTTAAATAGTAATACTATTTTAATGTTTAATAAAATACTGTTAAATACTATTATTAAATGTTAATATATTTAAATTATATTTTTAAATAATACTATTATTGCTAGATAATAAATTAATGGTATAAAATATTATTACATTTAAAATATTGTTAAATAATAATAATAATATTTGAGATAATATAATCCATTGCACTGTTTTAACAGATGAAGCAATTTAGCCTCAGATTAAATGGCTTTTCCAAGGGTATATAACTGGTAATTTGTCAAACATCACTAGATCCAGAACTCTGGACCTTTGAAGCCAAGGATCATTTTCTTTATCCCTATATCCATTGTTTTCAAAGACAGTTTCCATTTTGATATAGTCCTTAACAAAAACATGATGAACACACAATCTTCGAGGTCCATAGTAGAAATCCAAAGAAACCATTATTCTGTGCTTTATATTGTAACCACACTGACATATTTTGAAAAGATAAAACCTAATTTGTATTTATTAATTTAATTTTCAAAATTTTGAGCTAAAAAAGGACTTTTATTTCAAGAGGCAAATTATTATTCAGACTGGTGTCAATTTTAGTTTGAATTCATGTAAATAGCTAAGCAAATATGAGTTTTACACTTGTTGTGAAAATACAATCCCTTATAGATAACTTCAGAAATCTTAATGGATTTTAATTCACACATTATTGATCATGGCCTATGTAAAACAGTTATGTCCTTATGTGAGATCAAAATGGGTAATACAAAATATATCATTTGATGCTTAGATTCTGTCCCTCTAATATGACTTCATTTAAAAATAATTATAAAAATACCACAACTATGTTGATTTTGTGTACTTGTGTGTGTATGCACTGAGGGAGAGAAAAAGAGACATAAACAGAGAAAAAGAAAATAATAAATCTGTGGATAAGAAATTTTCTAAAAGAAAGTATAATTTAAGAATACATATAAAGATATAAAATAATACCATAGGTAAAGATACTTTCTATCTCTGAATAATCAATTTAATATACTCACCTATTTTAAGGCTAGAAAAAATTATTAAATTTTAAGAATGTATTAGTGAGTCAATCAAATACTTTACAATTTATTAATGTATCAAGACAGTTTTTTGGTATTTCTGTATGAAATAGAACTCATAAATTCACTGTGAATTGTGACTAGGCTCATGTAAGAGTTAATTCATAATAGATACACTCACTGTCAAAATGTAGCCCTATTAGCCAATTATCCATTAAAATCTATGGTGTATATTTAACAACCATTTCAAATATCAGCAAAAGAATAAGCAAGAATGTCAGAAGAAAATATAGAAATAATGTGTTAGTTAAAGAAATAGAAAATAATCACTTCAACACCAAGATCTAGAATATTTTAACCATACCCACACTTTTCTTCCATTAGTCATAAAATTATTAATTCCAAAATGCATTCAAAATATTTTGTATGCCACATATTGTATTTTTTATTAGCTTAAGAGAAGCTAAAAATTTACTCACAACCATAACAGCAAAAAATGAATAATTAAGGAGGACTTACCATAAGCAGTAACTGAGATATGATATTGTAGCTGGAACATACCACCTTGAGTAAAATTGTCAAGCTCCACAGAATCAGAACAATGTATTATGGTGTATTTAAAAACATCAATCATATGGTATGTCTCCTCAGGGTTTTAAAAGGAAGGACTAAAAATCTTATGTGTAGCACAGTAAACATTAATGACTATATAAATTATAATAGTTCAGAAAGATTTTATAAAATTCCTAAATATATACTAAAGACCTGGGGATACATTCATCACTTACATCAACAAATACAAATATATAATAAATTGCCAAATTAAAGTATTTATAATTTAGTGTGCATTAAAATAAGGTTGGCACACAGTCAAATAAATGAGGGCAGATGAAAAATATGTATTTTCAGTTACTCTTTCAATCTATATTTGTTAGGGACTAAATATTCATCACATACTGAATTACATAAACATTTCATCTATACTTTTGATTTAACTATAGATGTGACACCAAATCAGCTAGAGCTGTGTACATCTGAGAGTGAAAAAAGTGGAAATGTAAAATGCTATGACCTATTGTCAAATACTAAAATGATTAGGGATAATCAGTGTTGGTAAAGTGGTATGGAGTGTATACATACACTTCTAAAAGTATTTTAATATTATTATATTTAAAATTGGGTTCAGTTTGACTCAGTGATAGCTCTTTAAGAAATTTATGTTAGGGAGGTAATTGAATAACTGTGAAAATATTTATTCATGAAGAATATTGTCACAGAAAAAAATAGCAAAAATGATAGAAGTATCTATTGATAAGCATTGATAAAAGATTTATAATATGAATTTGGGTATAGTCATATATTCTTTAGGTTTTCAAAATAAATAGATTTGTTATTGATATCTAAGTTATATATAAGAAAGTTAGTGTTTAAATGCAAAATGCATAATAATTTGTGTAGTGTGAAACTATATAAAATTGTACTTGGATAACTGTGTGTCTGTATGAATCTGTGTAGAGGGAGGAGAGATATACAGATAGATGTAAACAGAGAGAAAGGGAAACAAAGAGATAGAGACAGAGAATTGATATTTGGAAGCATGATCTACAAAATTTTATCAGTGATTACTCTAAATGGTAGAACTTAGAGAGTTTTTTTATTTTCTTCATTATCTTCTGTATTAATTTTTTAAAGAACATGTATGAATTGTACACTAAAAATTCTGATTTATATAGTGTAGCCTAGTTGTTTTTCCAGGAGATTCCTTGAGTGAATAGCTGCTATCTTCTTTGTATCTTTGTATCTTCTTTGTTCTATAATCCTCACAGCACAACACCCTGAAGTTTTGGGGTCCTTAACAAATACTCACTGAATATCTGAACTACACAAGGAATGATGCCATATCCTAGAGGATTGCTAAAATCTAAAAGAGCTAAACTAGAATTCAGAGTGATTTGACACGTTAGCAAAACATTACTTCCAAATCAGAATGACCTATAAAAATTATGTACAAAATAAAATGAATAATACCAAAATGGAAAAATGAAGCACAGAAAAATACTGTACAGACAAAAAAGTACTGAAAGATAATAGCAAGTAAATTAAATCTAAACTGTTTTAAAAGCTAAATAGAACTAGGTATGTATAGAGGTCTGAAAGATGGCATTTAGAAAGTTAGCCCCATCCACTCAACACATATATACATCCTTTTCTTTTTAGTTTGAGTCTTCTAAAAGCTTCATTTTCCTTAAAAAATATAAATCTAAACTAAAAAGCTATGTAGTTGTGTTAGTCATTCAGTATCTGTCATGATGGCTAGAATAATCTTCATATCTTTAAATAGCACATGGACTTAGAAGAAAAAATGTATAACATTTATTAACTATGATAGGAAAATTGCTCTTTTTTCCTTATTTATCCTGATTTTTTTAAAAGCATGTCTTTTCAAATCAGTATTGAAGTTTAAGTCACACTTAGGATAGGAAAGGAAGTTTTGAAATTATTTTAATGTATATCTACCTACAACTATACATGAATAATCTTAACATTTTTTGGTTTTAAAGTTAAAAGCTTTTTCAATGATTATTTTCTGAAAATTAGCTCAATTTTTTTCTTTTTTTTCCTGCGGTACATGGGTCTCTCACTGTTGTGTCCTCTCCCATTGCGGAGCACAGGCTCCGGACACTCAGGCTCAGCAGCCATGGCTCACAGGTCCAGCCACTCCGCAGCATGTGGGATCTTCCCGGACCGGGGCATGAACCCATGCCCCCTGCATCGGCAGGCGGACTCCCAACCACTGCACCACCAGGGAAGCCCAGCTCTAATTTTTATTGATATTTATACTTATACAATTCCAATTTTAGTTACTAAATTGTATCTCATGGCTTAAAACATTTCCAATTTCTAAAAGAGAAGCAAAGAGGTAATTTCATGTCAATGAAAATGTAAAAACATTCAGAGGTTTCTAAGTAACCTGTAAACATATTGATTGAAGGAAGAAAATGAAGAAGAAAGGAGTTTCAGATTTAATTTATAGGATTCAGGGTAGACACAAGGAAGTATTTCCAGATTTTGAGAATTTTTAAGGGTTAGAATGGAAATCTGAGGAAGGCTGTAGAGAGTCTGGTTGGGGAAAGCAAGCAGGCAAATTCTGGTGAATGAAACACTGTAGGCCCCCCTTGACAGCTAGGAAAATCACCTATAGAAAAAAAGTTAGAGGTAGTACCTGTGCTGTACAGCTGAATACGATTAAGAATTCAGAGGAAACAAAACTGATTTGTACAGTGTTTGGGGGAGAACAAGATTTTTGCAACTTTCAACATTTTTGGAAACATTTCAAAACTATAGAAAATTGCAAGAATTGTACGCCTTTCAACTGGATTCACTGTTTTGCTTGATTTATTTCTCTCATTCATATGTGTTTATACATACATGAATATATATGTTTATACATGAATATGTATTATATATATGATAAATATAATTGTTTTTACTTGAGGAGTTGAGAGTAAATTGCAGATATCATTACTATATATTCCTAATAATTTTAACATGTTTCTTCAAAGAAAAAGGACATTCTTTTGCAGAGCTACTATACAATTGTAAAATTAATGAAGTTTAAACATGATACAAGATATTACCCACTCTACAGTTCATAAAATTTTTACTGACTGTTCCAATATTATCTTTAAAATATTTTATTTTTCCAATTCACGATCAAATATTGCATTTAGTTGTCATGTTCTCTTTAGTTTCTATTAATTTAGAAGACTTATAAATGCTATTATATTTTCTTAAAGGGATAAACAAAATATGACAAAGGAGGAAAGAGCAAATGTGGTTATTTAGATCTTAAGAACTTTTGAAAAGTTTCTGTGTAAGAATCTATTTAAAATAAGTCAGCATAGGGATGAGAAAACTATGGACACTTGAGTTTCTCCTCACAATGACTTCAAGAGCCAAAATGTCTGCCGAAAGATTAAAAGATTAATTAACTAGAAATATTTAGCATTTGCATTGGTAGCAATGGCAGGTTGGTTACATGCAGGGGAATAACTGTATAAGTAAACACATTAAGGATAAAATGAGCCCATTTCCTCACTGTTGAAGAAGGGAATTACAAATATGGAAAGGGAGAAAATTATAATAAACCTTGAGGTGTTGAGACTTTATTTGAATTAGTATCTTGATAGCAGTCTCTAAATACCATTATCCACTGAAAGTAATCAGAACACCTTGGAAAAATTATGATTCCAGGTCTGGGACATGAAGAGTACATGAAAAGCATTGGACATTTTCTGAAACCAATAAACAAGGAAGTGCTCAAGGAATGATGGGGATATGTCAGAAGAACGCAGTAGGCAGTCTGAATGGGGTCCCACTGGCCAAATCTGGGACAATTTCAGCATTGAAATAAGTCATTATAGAGCATATTATAGCCCACTAAAGTAGGAAACCATGCTTATAGAAATTAATAAAGGAATAAGTAATAAGTATGATGAAGAATGGGATATTTACAGAGATTCAACTATTAAAATACTTCATAATTACAAAGAGGAAAAATAGAAAACTTACAGCGGGGAAGTCTGGCATACAATTTCTTAATCAAGACATGATCAAAGTGAACATCAGTAATGAAAAAAATTGAAATTATGTGCCACCTTACTAGATGGAATGAGAAGAACACAAAATCCATTCTGTGATATTGTTTCCAAAGGTGTATGACTTGAATCAAATCATGAGGAAACATTAAACGAAACCAAACTGAGGGACACATTACATTATAATTGGTCTGTGCTATTCAAAGGTGTCAAGATGATGAAAGTCGAAGAAAGATTGTGGGACTGTTCTAAAGGGAAGAAAAACAAAATAATACAATAATTAAGTTCAAAGGGTATAATCTAAAACATTATTTTTGCTATACAGGACATTTTTCAAACATTTGGCAAAACTTGAGTGGGGTCTGATGATTAGCTGGTGGTATGGTGTTTATGTTAACTTCCCAATTTGATAGTTGTACTATGGTCGAATATCCTTGTTTGAAGGAAATATACACTAAACTACTGCTGGGAAGTCACGGGGCATCAGTTAGCAATTCACTCTCAAACGGATCAAAGGAAAAGTTATTTCTACTGTACTTGCAAATTTTCTGTATAAACTTCAAATTGTTTAAAAAATATTTAAAACACAAGGTATAAATGTGAATAGATCATTTACCCTTATTTTTATATTTTTTGTCAAATTACTACAATCACTTCTGCTGCTAATTTTACTTTAGTTTGAAAAGGTTAAGAGAAGAAATGTGCATTTCAAAATGCAAGCATAGTTCATAGAGTGAGGTTTAACTATGTAATGTATAGCTCTAAAAATAAGATGGTCATAACAGTTTTTGGTTACATATGATTGGGGGATGCTCCAGAATAGTGTCAAGAGGATTACTTGACAGAAAGGTAACTCAGAGAAAAGTTCCAGGCAAGAATGAAGAAAACATTGAAATATACTGTTCAATCAAGGATTTGTGAGCCAACCTTATGAAGGGAATGTAAAGTAAATTAAGCCACTTTGGTTGCTCTTCCTCCCTCTGCCTTTTTTGTTCTTGTTATAATACATTCTGGTTCTTACTAGTACAGTGTCCAAATGTCCCAAGACCAGTATAGTATGCAGTAGAAAGACAGTTTTCATACTTTCTACCACAGGTTGTAAAAACTTGTAAATGAATTTTGCACAGCTGTTCTCCATGTGTGTAATGAATCAAGTGTGATTATTAAAAGAGATTATAGCTTTATATTTCTTCTTTCTGAAGACACCAAATCCATTCTGGAATACAATGTATTTATTTGCAAAATAACTGGGAAAATGTGAGTAGATTAGATCACCTTTTTGATTAGTTCAACATCTAAAGCAAAACAAAACAAAAAATCCAGGAAAGGAAGGGATGGAACAAAACTTTAAAAGTAGACAACAGGGCTTCCCTGGTGGCGCAGTGGTTGAGAGTCCGCCTGCCAATGCAGGGGACACGGGTTCGTGCCCCGGTCCGGGAAGATCCCACATGCCACGGAGCGGCTGGGCCCATGAGCCATGGCCGCTGAGCCTGCGTGTCCGGAGCCTGTGCTCCGCAACGGGAGAGGCCACAACAGTGAGAGGCCCGCGTACCACACAAAAAAAGATTAATGTACTATAAAGAGCTTGGGAAAGAATAGACATATGTAGCACATAAGTTGCTATAAGCAGACTCTAAAGTCAGAATATATTTCAAAGGGATCAGTTTTTCTGCCTGTTTGAAAGAAGGGTGTAGAGCCACAGACAAGCTGGAACATTTAATTTTGTGCTGTGAAATTGCAAAAGAACGTTTGGGAGCAAGAGTTTTGGACATAACTAAACCTCTAAGGAAAAAAGATATATATATATATATATATATGACGATTAATATAGGAGTTTGAAAATACTAAAATAAAAGAAGGAATGCAAATTACAATTATAAAAAAACTAAGAAAACTAAAAAACACAAAAAACTGAAAACACTAAGTCAGCACTAACAACTGTTCAAGGGAGTAGAAGACAGCAGGATATTTGGTCCTGAAGACAATGTATAGAATATAAAACAAAGGAATAAAATGGAGAAAGACAAAAATATAATTTTGAATTCATAAGAGGAAATGTGTGTTAAAGTAAAAAAGTATTTGCAAAAATGCTGATCTTTAAATTTTTTATATATTAGAAAATGCTTGCATTTAAAAAGAAAAATGATATTATTTGTAATAGGATTAAGTCATAAAAATATTTTAATGAAAATCTCAGTGGCCATTTTTAATCAAAGGAATCTGTTTTAGTGGCAATAATATTTGGTAAAATAATGACCAAAAACACTAAGAATTTTATGTGAAAAATTTCCAAAAAGGGAAAATGAAGCTAAGAGAAACAAATAATATCATAGGGAAAATCCCTTGATCTCAGCAAGAATATATAGTCATAAAATTGTGAACATTAATGATCAATTCTTTAGGAGGGCACTTTTGGAGAGGATTAAGGCAGCATAAAATAAGAAAAGTAAAATATAGGAAACTTTGATTCACAAAATGAATATATGAGCTTTAGCAAAAACAAAGAATAACTTCATGAAACATAATCGTATTATCTCCACTGTGTATGGTGCAAATTCTGTGGTTAAGGAAAACATTATTTTACAGGTAAAAGAAATTATTAATTCAATCTGCATCACTGTTATGAAATTCAAGATGTATCAATATTGAAATAAATTTTCGTTACCCATATTTCTTGCATAAAATGAAAGAACATAGATTATTTTCTCCCAAAATAAATTGTGAACTGTGAGTTTTACAATCATATATATATATATATATATATATATATATATATATATATGTATATGTATATAACTCAAAATAACATTGTTGCCAATATCCACTAGCATTAAATCCTTCAAAAACGTCAAATATAATGATACAATGTTTTCACGAATCTGGTACTTTTTAATGTTTGTTTTATTTTTTATTTACAAGCAATTTCAAACACAGAGAACCTGCAAGAATAATAATAGTACAAAATATCTTGTAATAACCTATGATGGAATATAATCTGCAAAAAAAAAAAGCTGAATCATTATGCTGTATGCCTGATACTAATGCAATATTGTAAATCAACTATACTCCATTTTTTTAATGAAAAATGAGAGGCAAAAAGAAAAAAATAATACAAAATATCAGCATAAACTTTACCAATTTCACCAACTGTTAATATTTTCTCTATTTGCTTTATCATTTGCTTTTTTTCTCTCTCCTCCCACCCTCCATATATAGTATTATTTTTTTCAGAACTTTTTTTTTTTTTTTTGTGGGACGCGGGCCTCTCACTGTTGTGGCCTCTCCCGTTGTGAAGCACAGACTCCAGATGTGCAGGCTTAGCGGCCATGGCTCATGGGCCCAGCCACTCCATGGCATGTGGGATCTTCCCGGACCGGGGCACGAACCCGTGTCCCCTGCATCGGCAGGTGGACTCTCAACCACTGTGCCACCAGGGAAGCCCTTTCCAGAACTTTTTGAGAGTAATTTGTGTACATCATGGACCTTTCCACCTAAATACTTCAGTGTGTATATCTTAAGAATAAGGAGATTGGTTCAAGATGGCGGAGTAGAGGGACATGCTCTCACTCCCTCTTGAGAGAGCACTGGAATCACAACTAACTGCTGAACAATCATCGACAGGAAGACACTGGAACTCACCAAAAATGATACCCACATCAAAAGACAAAGGAGAAGTCGCAATGAGATGGTAGGAGGGGTGCAATCACAATAAAATCAAATCCCATAACCACTGGGTGGGTGACTCAAACTGAAGAACAATTATACCACAGAAGTCCACTCACTGGAGTGAAGGTCCTGATCCCCACATCAGGCTTCCCAACCTGGGGGTCCAGCAACAGGAGGAGGAATTCCCAGAGAATCAGACTTTGAAGGCTTGCAAGATTTGATTGCAGGAATTTGACAGGACTGGGGGAAACAGAGACTCCAATCTTGGAGGGCACACACAAAGTAGTGTGCACATCAGGACCCTGGGGAAGGAGCAGTGACCCCATAGGAGACTGAACCAGACCTATCTGCTAGTGCTGGAGGGTCTCCTACAGAGGCGGGGGGTGGCTGTGGCTCACCACTGGGACAAGGACACTGGCAGCAGAAGTTCTGGGAAGTACTCCTTGGTGTGAGCCCTCCCAAAGTCCACCATTAGCCCCACCAAAGAGCCTGCAGGCTCCAGTGTTGGGTCGCCCAGGACAAACAACCAACAGGGAGGGAACTCAGCCCCAGCCATCAGCAGACAAGGAGATTAAATTTTACTGAGCTCTGCCCACCAGAGCAACACCCAGCTCTACCCACCACCAGTCCCTCCCATCAGGAAGCTTGCACACGCATCTTGGATAGCCACCAGAGGGCAGAGAGCAGAAGCAAGAACTACAATCCTGCAGACTGTGGAACGAAAACCATTTTATATTCCAGGCATTGTGCAAGGCATTTTATATATAATACCAAATTTAATCTTGTTAACCTTTGAGGTGTTAAATGTTCACTGTATACATGAGGATACCAAAACAGAAAGTTAAAAAATTCACCAAACATCATCCTTTTGGTAAGTGGCTAGCATTCTAATTTAGGTCTCTGATTATAAAACTCTCTTTTCAATAAACAATGCTGCTTACACTTTGTCAACATGGAAATATGGGTATTGTTTGATCTCTATTCTTTAAGATAAATTGCAACTTCATGAGGAAGAATTGTTGGTTCTATCTGTCAAATGAGGAAACTAATGTTTAGAGCGCTCTAAATCTTTCCCAAGTTTATATATCAGTAAATGGTCAAACTGGAATTTTAATGCAGGTCTAGAAGTTAGATTAATAGTGTAAATGAAGCATTTTGACCCATATCTTAAATACATTTTTAAACTGCATAATCAACCTCATATTTCAATAAAAAATAAACCCATTACATCTGTAAATGAGTTCCTCTGAGATCATTATGGTTTTCATTAAAAGTCCCAAGATTCTGATCTTGTTACAAATAACATTTCCGATATCCCTGAGAAGAAATTGCTATAGTGCAATCTGAAAGGGAAGGAAAAGATAAAATGTAGTTAATGAGGTGATTTGAAAACAATTTCCTTTAAATGACATTAGCAATGTTTTGTCATTTTTGTATTTTCATAGTAACGTCCCACAAAAATAAATATATATCGCCTTTCTACAGTTATATCTGGAGAAATCCTACCTATAGGCTATCCATTAGATGAAGTAGAGATGCTTTGTCAGATAGCTTTCTTTAATCCTCACCATGGGTATCCAACTAAAGAAACCCCATTAAAGCCCACTCCCCAAAGAAAATCAGCAGAAAATTTATTTCACACTCTAGCTTCATAATGACTGCATTGTACAGTGTTGAATGTTGTAAAATATTAATGAAACTGAAGAAGTTATGATTGCCTACTTTTATCTCCCAAATTTCTTTCATCTGGGAAATTTCAGGATCACTTTACTAAATAAAAAAATTGCTATTAGCATTTTTGTGTTAAATAATTCGTAAACTGCTTTTCCTTGGCACATGCATAGGTGTTTTTGCATGACTAACTACTCTCTAAGTATGTCCATACTCCACTACCAAATGTTTTTTATTTCTTCTCCTCATTCAGACTCATCAGTATTTATCCTTATTTTAAGGCATGGGGTGATTATGTCAAGCTATGTAAACATTTGGCCACAATACTTAACCAAACTATTTAAGGACAGCTTTCACAGTTATTCAAATGCCCAGTCAGCTCTGAAATAAAACCTTACTTTGCTTCTTTCTCTTCTGTACATCCATTCACTTACCTAGACTATCTTTTTAATAGTGTAATGTACTCCAATGCTGATCTCCTTCAACATAAGTATCCTGATAGATTTAAAGGTATAGAAAATAAGAACTTCCCTGGTGGTCCAGTGGTTAAGACTCTGCCCTTCCACTGCAGGGGGCATAGGTTCAATCCCTGGTTGGGGAACTAAGATCCCACGTGCCACAGTGGTGGCGCAGCCAATAAATAAATAAATGTGTAGAAAATAGAAATCTTTGGAGAATTATCTTTTTATTCTCTTTGTATTTCAGATAACACTGTGGCTCAATTTAGTAAAATAGAAAATTATAAAAACTTATCAGTATAATTACTTATTTTATTGTAATCAGAAAAGAGCCTGCCTACATTTACATATTACCAAACACTAGTATGAAAAATCAGATTCAACCAATAAAAGAAGCAGAGAGGAACAAATATAGAAATTAGCATCAGAGAATGCAGCCTCAAGTCTCGGTTCTATCATTTATTTGCTATCTTAGGAAAGATATTTCACCTCTATGAACATTATTGTCTTCATCAGTCAAATGGGAAAAAAAATCTACCTTACATAATTGTTGTGAAAAGTGATGCTAGACTATGCACAATACCTGGTATATAATAGTTACCATTTATTAACTTATTTTTATAACACCAACAAGTTAAAATTTGAGAGGGATAAATAGAAAGCCCTATATTCACGTTCATGAATAAAGAATGGGGATTGTAAAGATTAATAAAATTCCTTGACCCCAATGAGTCATGATTCCTAACAGACAAGAACACCGTTCTTCCTGATGTTCAGGTTAAGAACCTTAAAGTAATCCTTGATCCTTCTCTTTCTCTCACACCCAAATACAATGCATCAGAAAACTTTGTCAGTTCTACCTTCAAATATCCAGACTATTCATAGCTCACCACATCTAACACTTTCACTATCATCTCTTTTATGAACTATTGTTAGGAGCCTACTAATCGGTCTCTTTATTTCTATCCTTGTCTACCTCCAGTCTTTTCACAAAATAGCAGCCAGCATGATCATTAAGAAATATGGGTCTCTATTTAAATTCCATTTTATCAATCTTTTCCAGATTATCCTATATGAAAAGAATTACTCTATAACACTCACTTCTCTTAATTTCCTTTTAATTTTTTTCAAAGCACATACCAAACTTAACAAATATTAACTTATTAGGATTTTTGTTTACTCTTCTAGAATACAAGCTCTGTGAGAGCAAGAACTTTGTTGGCTTTGTTCACCGCTATACTTCAACACATATAATGGTTCCTGAAAGATAATAGGGTTTTTTCATCCCTTCATATTTCATTATGAAAATTTCAAATATATAGTAAAGTTGAAATAATTTAACAATGAGAACCCATATACACCAATACCAAGATTCTACCACTAACATTTTACTGCACTTTAAAACTTGATTTTGGCAGTTAATTTTTGGGGTCTCAAAAAACATTTCTTAAATATCATAAATGAGGGAAAATATTATTATGCTCATTTTACAAATAAGGAAACTGAGGTTCAAATAAGAAAACTAGCTACTTGCTAGTTTAGTGCCATATGAAGCTCTTTATATTAACAACATTTCCTTACCTTGAATATGCATTGTAGTTACTTGGGAAGCTTTAAAAACACTCATGTTCAGATTCTCCTCTCAGAGATTCTGATATGATTAGTCTGGGAGACTACCTGTGGGTCAGGATTTTTAAACCTTCTTAGATGATTCTGTTAGGTAGTTAGTCAGACATTAGCAGCAAGGAAGTGACAGTGGCCTAAAGACAAGAGAGGAATAATCAAATCATACCACAACCATCTGGGGACCCTCCCCTGACCCCACCCAGAATGGATGAAACTATGGTCGAGTGGTGGGCAACTTACCCTGATAAAGAGGGAACACAGTTACACAAGGGAACTTCCCTGGGCCTCACATGCCCAGACTAGACGGGTGTGTAACCTATAGTAAACCCAAACTCATTATACCATCACTATAATAAAATCTGCATGTGGTTTTGCTCCTCCTCACCCCCCCCACGCCCCCGTGGGCTTTTCTTAGTGAATCATGGGTAAGGGGATGTGCAATAATGAATTTGTTACATAATTAGGAACTGTCAATCAAATAATAATCCCCTGTCACTCACCCATAATCGCACCCCACCTACTTGCAGAACACTCCTTATAAACACCCTTAACCTTATACAGGAGGGCTGGTTTCACTTCACAGCAACAGACTGCTCTCCCTCTGAGAGTGTAACTATGCTTTAATAAACTGTGCTTTGTGCTTAAGCCTGAAGTGGTAGTCTGCAATTCTTTGCTTGCTATCACAAGGACCGAGATTGCCGGTCCGGGTCTTCCATTTACCTCCTAGGTTGAAGCTATTATTTTTTAATAAATTTATTTATTTTTGGCTGCATTGGGTCTTCGTTGCTGCACACGGGCTTCCTCTAGTTGCGGCGAGCGGGTGCTACTCTTCCTTGCAGTGCACAGGCTTCTCATTGCAGTAGCTTCTCTTGTTGCAGAGCACGGGCTCTAGTCGTGCTGGCATCGGTAGTTGCAGCACGTGGGCTCAGTAGTTGTGGCTTGCAGGCTCTAGAGTGCAGCCTCAGTAGTTGTGGTGCACGGGCTTAGTTGCTCCATGCCATGTGGGATCTTCTGGGACCAGGGCTCGAACTCGTGTCCCCTGCATTGGCAGGCAGATTCTTAAGCACTGCGCCACCAGGGAAGTCCCAGTTGAAGCTATTTGACACAATGCACGCTGCAGTAACAATTCCAGTGTGCCCTCAAAGTTGGGAACCCTTGCATATTTATTTTTTAAAGGTAATTAAATGAATACTGAATATTTTTCAATTAACAGTTTTATTGAGATCTAAGTCACATACCATATAATTCACCCATTTTAAGTGTACAATTTAAAACTTTTAGTATACTCACAGGATCGTGCAAACATCACCACAATTTTAGAACATTTTAATTACCCCCAAAAAAGAAACTCAGTACCTATTTTCAGTCACTCCTTGTCTTAGTCTGTTCAGGCTAATAACAAAACACCAGTATTGGGTGGCTTATATGCAACAGAAATTTATTTCTCACAGTTCCAGAAGCTGGAAGTCTGAAATCAGGGTGCCAGGATGGTCGGGTTCTGGTGAAGGTCCTCTTCCAGGTTGCAGACTGCTGACTTCTCATTTTGTTCTTACATAGCAGGGGGGTGAGGGGGCTCTCTCAGGCTGCTTTTATAAGGGCAATCAATCTCATTCATGAGAGCAAAGCCCACATGAGCTCATCGTCTTTCAATGGTCTCACTTCCTAATACCATCACATTGGGCATTATAATTTCAAATTCTAAATTTTGGGAAGACACAGACATTCAGACCTTAACATTCCTTATTTCCTCCAAAACCATGCACCTCCTAGCTCCTGGTAACCACTAGTTAGATTTCTGCTTCTATAGATTTGTTTATCCTATATATTTCATGTCAGTGGAATCATGCAATATGCGGTTTTTTGTAACTGGCTCCTTTCACTTAGTATGTTTTCAAGGTTCATCCATATTATAGCATATATCAATACTTCATTCCTTTTTATGACTGAATAATATTCTCTTGTATGTATATACCATCTCCCACATTTTGTTTATTCATTCATTAATCAGTAGATGGACATTTATGTTGTTTCTAGTTTTTTACTATTATGAATAATACTGCTATGAACATTCATATATAAGTTTTCATGTGAATATATGTTTTTAATTCTCTTAGACATATACCTAGGAGTACAATTACTAGGTCATAACCCTTTATTTGACTTCTGAGGAAAGTCTTTTCTAAAGCAGCTGTACCATTTTACATTCTCACCCAGTATGAAAGGTCCAATTTCTCCACATTCTCACCAAAACTTATTATTTTTTTACTATAACTAACCCAGTTTATTTGAAGTGGTATCATAATAAGAGGTGTTTGTTAAATATTTGTTAGATGAATGAATCAAGACAGACCAGAAGTGCTGGGCTGTTGACTTAAAGGTTGATTTTACCTTTGAGTAAAGATCAGAACAGGTAGCTTTTCAGTTTCCAATTATCTCTTGCTCCCCTGACCAATGACATCTTCCATATTTCTTTCTTGCCTATTCCGTACTTGAGTTCCAGCCAGGTAGCTTCTCCACACACCACTTGGAAAACTGATGCAAGTCTTCACATGCATTCCTTTAGCACTTACTCCTCTACTCACAGAAACCTAAACTTAACATCCTAGTTTTAGTATCTCAGGTTATATCAAGGAACAAAGAAGTTAAATGTGTATGTGGAAGGACATGAGGCTCATGCCTTTATCTGAGCAAACAATAATAGGACTTGGATACCAGGCTAGCTAATGCAATACAAACTCTAATCACATAAAAACAGTGGTCAACTGTGAACAACACACTTCTCTGCAAAGTCCTTTATAAAGGACACTGAAGAATGAGAGTGCCAGGTGGAATGCTTTCACACTGAACATGCTCATCAAACTCTATACACTGTGTTGAACTTTGAAAAAGTTTTATCTCCCCATTAAATGAAGCACTGGAATCTCATCAGGTCAGAAAGTCCACATTGCTGCCCCTGATAACACATAATCACAAAGTCTTCCTTATTATAAAAGTATAAACTATAGTTTAACCTCTAAAGGTGATGGAAACAAAGTACACGCACATTACAGTTTTTCTATCACAATTTTGGGTGTCTTCTGAAAAAGTCACATGCATATAAAAGTCTTGCCCACCTGTAGGGGATGGCAAAAGAAGAACATTTAGAGGAATGATTTCTGTGGTCTGTTCAGTGAGAGAAAGATAAGTAAAATTAGCAATCCCACAGCCAGGTACTGATAAGGCCCAGAATCACAAACTCCACTAGGATTAACTTCATAAGAAAGTGCATGAAATAGCCTACTTATTTGTTCTTTATTTTCTACTTGGAGTAGCTTCCTCTAATAATGAATTATTTTGAGAGTTGTGTTATTTCAGCACCGGAAACTTTTCTTTAGCAGTGTGTGCGTGTGTGTGCACGCACATGCCTGCTCATGTATTTTGCAGAGTAACTGCCATGAAATGCTGATGTAGTCATTCATTTTTTTATCATGTAAAACAGAACAATTTGGTCAGTATCTTTTCTTTTGTATAGCCACAGATTTTGAAATTTAACATGCAGATATAATTGTGTTTACATTCTCAAAATATCCGGGTATAAATTTTTTGTAAACTTATACAACTATAAGTCTATTAAGGAAAAAATAAGAGAAAAAATTCAATGTATTTTAGTGACTTGAAAAAAAACAGAATTCACATGTTCGTGTTTGTGGAGATGTACTCTAGCAAGATATTTTGTAATGTGTCCTCAAGTAGTCTTCCATTCAGTTAACTACAGGATACCATAGGGTTATTATTAGCCTTTCCATATTTGATTTGATTAGTTAAAAATCTGGATATGTTTCATTAAGCCAGTTGACTCAGTGGTTTAAAATGGATGAGGTATTCTGCCAGAATCTGGTATATTAAATGATTTCGTATGTGGAAGGATCTAGGAGATTTAAATAATAAAATTAACACTGGCTCACTAAAAGCCAACTAAATAAATAGAACTCACAATTTTCATTTGTCCATCTTCTACTTGATTCTAGAAATAAAATCACGCAAATTACAAGAAAATATGTGCATGCCAAGTCTTTTTTTAAATTTTTTATTGGAGTATAGTTAATTTACAATGTTGTGTTAGATTCTGCTGTACAGTAAAGTGAATCATTTATACATATACATATGTCCACTCTTTTTTAGATTCTTTTCCCATATAAGTCATTACAGAGTATTGAGAAGAGTTCCCTGTGCTATACAGTAGGCCCTTATTAGTTATCTATTTTATATATAGTAATAAGTATATGTCTTTATTCAGATGCAATTTCAGGGTATATCCTGGAGTCTTAAAAGACTGTCATCTATCTTGTATTGTCACAATACCATATGGTTATTGTTCATGTTTAAAATGATAAGGGAAGCCCTGAATAAAAAAAATGTTAAATTATATTACCTATATTATTTTATTAACACGGGGAAGGGAGGCAAAGGTATTTTAGAAGAATATTTTAAAGTACAGCTTCATTACTGAAACTTTTTCAAAGGAATTTTCAAATTGTTTATAACTTACATACCCAGGTTTCCCAAGTGTTATTCACTCTAAGTTCTTGGGGGAGAAATAACATATTGCTGGTATTGGCTTTTCATGCATTGAGAACAGTATGCTCTTTTATCTGTCCAGATAGTTTTACATGACTACAAGGCAGCAACTGATCCCCAGAATTTTTGTACTACCACAGGGTTCATCTTAAACAGATATTCACTTTAAAAAAACTTACAATCTGACTAGGTCAACACATCACAAAATAATATTTAAAATGTTTTAAAGAATAAAAGTTGATAGAGTGCAAAACTACATTAGTGCAGTCAACTTATACATGTGTGGCTCTATTATATTGTGCATCATCCATTTTTAATGCCATATTTGCTACCCTCAGTCACTACTATAATTACTGCTCCTATTATTACTAGCATTTACTGAGTGCTTAAAATTTTCCTGACGAAGAGCTTAGAACTTTATAAATAATATTTCATTTAATATTTATAATAATGTTATGACGTGAGTATTATCACCATTTTAAAGACATGTAGACTGATGCTTCGAGAGGTTAAATGACTTGTCTACGAACCGTGAGTTTGAAAGTCATAGAGCTAAGATTTGAACTGAGATACTATGACTCCAGAGCTTCTGTGTCTATCAGTATCTTATGTTGTCTCCCTTAATTGTTGTTACCTCTCCAAGAAAGCTAGATTGTATAAATTTTAAACTAAAAAGTGTCAGAAAAGCTAATACGTCCAATCCTTTCCCTGGAAGGAAACACATTCAAAAACCAACTAACACTACTTCTGAATTACATGCTGCTTTGGATTACTCATGTTCAGGCTACCCTCCATTAGAATGAATAATTGAGTGTTAACTCTACACTAGTGCAAAGGAATGTGCCATGAAGGAAAAGAAAGGAAGTTGTGAGTTATATGTTGAAGTGGTTTGTTTTTGGAAAATAGTGGATAATCCTCTATGGCATCCGAGTATATTCTGAGCATATAAAAAATTATAGTCTATGACATGCTATGGTTTCCCTTGCTGGCCTAAAACTTATTATCTGTATTCTACTCTTTGGTTTTGTAAAGTTGTTATTTGCCCTTCACACACACACACACACACACACACACACACACACACACACACACACAGAGTCTACATATGTTTTATAACGGAAAATAAACCTAAATTTGTATTTTCCATATAAGAATTGCAAGTGGAGGAAAAGAAAAACATTTTTGCCATTTCATATAATTTTTTAACTACAATAGCTGCACAAATAGCCATATAATTCAGCAATTCTAAGACAAAAAGAATGTCAGAATTTTTATAAATTCTTCCTAACTTTGTCTCTTAAGCTTGGAAATATATTACTTACCATTTCGCATATACTAATTACTCATACATGCAATCTGAGGGAAAAATTGGTTACAAATTAATTTCCTCAGCCCTTAATGATTAAAAAAAACATGTATTATATTACAAACAATTTTAATTACATCTAGATAATGGAAAAATAAGGAATGTGTGCTTTTTAACTAAAAAATCACCAGCTGGAGAACACCAAAATAGCAAAACAATCAGGGAAACACTGAAATATAAATTATACAGTTAAATAAAGTGAATTTGTTAAAAGTTATTGGTTTCAGAATACTATGATAGACTGAAAAATTGAAGCACAATATTTGTTATATGTACTCTTTAAGTGCAATTTTTGGAGTCTTTGAGAAGTAAATTCAGTAAAAAGGATAACATAAAGCAAATACAATGTGTAAAATGTAAACATTATATTTATTCAAGAGTTAGCTATTCCTTGTACATGTTCTCAGATTCCCTTCTGATTTCTACTGACATTTGAAAATCATGTTTCCTTATAGTGACTTAAAACAATTAGCCCCAAAACTATATCTTTAAATAGGTTCCACATCAGAAACACATTGGTTATCAAGTCATTCATATTTATATCAACACAAGATATTGTGGATATTATCATATGCTATCCTTATTACAGTATTTACAATAAATTTAGATCAGCATAATGAATAACAATCTGATTATAATTAACACATGAAGCTCACAGAATCCTTTAAATTGGAGAAAAACGCAATTAAACCCCAGAAAAATTTATAGGTGAGATACTGGATGTAAATTTCAGAAAACTTCCTTTATTTTTCCCTTGATTTACTACTTTCCAAATTTAAATGATTTGCACAATTATTATTTTGTTACCTTGGTAAAACTTCAAAGCCCTATCCTGAGCTTAAAATGCCTGCTTTCTTCACAATACTCTAATCATAATTTGAGATCTGTAGATAAACCATAAATTAAATTCATCCATTAGGTCTGTTTCAATCACGGCAGTAAGAACTTAGATATACTCTTGGTATATGCTTTTAGGCTCATGACCAAATTGTTTTCAGTGCCTTTGTTGAAGCCAACCAAAATAAACTCTGAAGTAATGAAATTGCAGACTATGTCAATTTAAAATGTCATTACAGACTTCCACTTGTGGTAAAAGCACAGGTACAATAGGTAACTATAGAGAAAAAATAAAATTTGACCACTATCTCAAGCCATACTTGATAGATAATATATCTAAATGTGAAAGACAAAGCAATACAATTTTTCAAAGATAATGAAGGAGACTATCTTCACAGCATCAGGAAAAGTGAATATGTCTTAAACAGGACACAAAAAGCACAAAGAAAAAAATCATAATTTCAGCTACGTTGAAATTAGAAGACACTACTTAAGAGTGGGAAAAGACAAACCACAAACTGAGAGAAGTGATTTTCAACACATATCTCTAGAATAGGGTATTTGTTGAGTTTTTAACATTTATCTTTATTAATTTTATCCTTTTCATACAAACAAGGGGTTCTATTGATTTTATGCTTTACTCCACTTGCCCTAGTTTTTTGTGATGAATGCCAGAATTAAAAATATACTATATATGCAACACTTTAGACACTCCATAGTTGAGTGGATGGAGAAAATGAATTTTCTCTGCTTAGATAAAGGAGAAAGGGTCAGCTGCCTCTCACTCCCCTCCTGAAAGAAGATAAAAAAAAAACTTTGTTTCTTAGAGAGATTGAATGGAAATAATTCTGGGTTCTCATGATAAATTTTGAAATGTAAATGTATTTCTTCCAGAGCCAGATAAGTCTCAGAGTCTACATCTTTTATGACCTTGACATGCTACTGCCTTCTTATAAATCCTCTCCCCCTTGAAATGTAAACACATACCTCCAGAGTTAGATAAATCTCTTTGTAGTTTTCTCACTATTTTTAAAATACATCCTGCAGCTTGTATTCAGAATATATAAAATACTCTTACAAATCAATTAAGGAAAAAACAACCAAGTAGAAAAGTAAGCATGAAACTTGATAGGTATAATCTATGATGTGGCAATTCCACATTTTAGGTTTACACCTCAGAAAAATGTAGATTACTATGCATCAGGAGACAAGTGCCAAGTAGTGTGGTCAAGATGGCAGATGTGGAGAACACTGAATTCATTGCCTCCCATGGGCACACCAAAATTACAACGACTTAGAAAGCAAATATCTATGAGAACAAAGTGAACACTAGCAGAAAATATTTTTCACAATTAGGGATATAAAGAAGAAAACACAGTGAGACAGGTTGGAGGGGTAAAGAGGCAGTATAGTCAAACCCACATTCCCTCATCATCAACTCACAAATGAGAAGAATAGCATAATCACAGAGGTCCTCCCCAAGGAGCAAGGAGTCTGAGCTCCACATTGGGTTTCCCTGCTCAGGGATCCTGCACCAGGAAGATGAGCCCTCAGAATGTCTGACTTTGTAAACCAGCAAGGCTGAAGTTTGGAAGAGTTGGAAGACTATAGAAAAGAGACTCTATTCTTACAGGGCGTGTGCAAAATCTCAGATGCTCTGAGCCCTAGAACAGAGGCAATACTTTGAAAAAAATCCTGGGTCATATCCACTTGCTGATCTTGGAAAGCCTTGCTGAGAGGCAGGAAGCAGTTGGGACTTGCTGGGAGGACGGAGACACTGGCAGTAGCCACTTTTAGGATCTCATTATACTGTGATGACACCAGTGGTGGAAAGTGCCATTTTGGAATCCTCCCTCTAGCCTATAATTGCTGGAGACGTATCCAATCACCAGTGGGCAAGCAACAGCCTTGCACCCCTGGCTGTGCAACTAGCCACACAGGGACCAGGCACAACCCAACAGCAGGCTGGCAATAGCTATGCACCCCCAAGCCACACAGCTGGACCTACTGGGACCCAGAGCTGCCCAATAGCTGGCCAGGTAGCAACCACATGGGAAGACTGGCTTATCCAGCAGCAGCCCACAGCAGTAAGCTGGCCACACGGGGAGCCTGTCTTTTGTACAAGTGGGTTTGTGGCAACTATGTGCCACTATGCCATGCAGTCAGCTATGCAAGGAGCCTGCCCTACCCTCCAGCTGGTCTGCAGCCAACACACAAGCCAACAGGTCCAGAGGCCAACCATCCCTACCAGCATACCCACAGTAGTCAGCCCTGCCACAAGAGAAGGGTGCACACAGTCCACATAAGGGACATCCCTAGAGCATATTGCTCTGGCAACCAGAGGTGAGTGTGGTGCTGGGCCCCGTAAGATGTCTCTTACATAAGACCACTTCTCTAAGAGTGGGAAATGTAACCAGTGTATTATCTAGGTATTTAACACATAGAAATAAACCTAGAGATATGGGCAAAATGAGGAGACATAGAATATGTTCCAAATGAAAGAACAAGACAAAACCTTACAAAAAGAACTAAATGAAATGGAGAGAATCAATCTATTCAATAAAAGATTTGAGGAAATGATCATAAACAAGTTCTAAACAAGTTCACCAAACTTGGGAGAAGAATGAATGTACACAGTGAGAATTTCAACAAAGAGTTAGAAAATATAAAAAAGAAACAAGCAGAGCTAAAGAATACAATAACTGGAATAAAAAATACAATAGAAGGAATTGAAAGTAATTTAGAGGTACAGAGGAAAGGAAAGAGTAATCTGGAAGATGGAGTAGTGGAAATACCCAAGTAGAACAGAAAGAAGATAAAAGAATTCTTAAAAATGAAGATAGTTTAAAATACCTCTGGGGCAACATCAAGCATATTAACATTTGCATTATAGGGGTCCCAGAGGAGAAGAGAGAGAGATAAAGGAGCAGATGATTTATTTGAAGAAATAATAGCTGAAAACTAACTTAATTTGGGGAAGGAAACAGATATCCACTTCCAGGGTGCACAGGAGTCCCACACAAGGTGAAACCAAAAAGTTCCACACTAAGACATATTATAATTAAAATGGCAAAAATGAAAGATAAAGAGAGAATCTTAAAAGCAATAAGAGAAAAGCAACTAGTTACATACAAGTGAACTCCCATAAGACTTACAGCTGACTTTTCAGCAGAAATATTGCAAGCCAGAAGGGAGTGGCACACTATATTCAAATGGTGAAAGGAACAAAGCTTACAACCAAGAATACTCTACCCGTCATGACTGTCATTCAGATTTGAAGGAGAAATAGAGTTTCAAAGACAAACAAAAGTCAGAGTTCAGCATCTCTAAACGAGCTTTACAAAAAATGTTGAAGAATTTCTCTAAGCAGAAAAGCAAAGGCCACAGTAATAAATATGAAAATTATGAAAGGAAAATTTTCATTGGTAAAGGCAAACATACAGTAATGGTAATAAGGTAATAGAAAGATTAAAAGACAAAAGTAGTAAAATAATTTGTAGCCACAATAAGCAGTTAAGGGATACACAAAACAAAAAGATGTAGAATATGACCTCAAAAATATTAAACATGGGATGGAGGAGCAAAAATATAGGGTGGATAGAAAGTGTTTGAACTTAAGAGATCATCAACTTGAAATAATCACATAAATATATATATATATATTCACGTATATAGGTTGTTATATATGAACCTCATGGTAACCACCAACTAAAAACCTATAATAAATGCACACAAAACAGACAGGAATCCAAACACAATAC
The DNA here is from genome assembly GCF_003676395.1 of Aethalodelphis obliquidens. Classification (NCBI taxonomy): domain Eukaryota; kingdom Metazoa; phylum Chordata; class Mammalia; order Artiodactyla; family Delphinidae; genus Aethalodelphis; species Aethalodelphis obliquidens. Next base: position 4,338,452 of record NW_020837998.1, read on the forward strand.
TTAAAATAGTCATCAAATCACAAGTGAACAGAGCAAAAGAAGAAGAAAGGAACCAAAAAACTACAAAAATGACCAGAAAACAATGAACCAAATGGTAATAAGTACATACCTATCAATAATTACTTAAATGTAAATGGACTAAATGCTCCAATAAGAAGACATAGAATGACTGAAAGGATTAAAAACAAACAAACAAACAAACAAGATCCATATATATGACCATATTACACAAGGCAACCTGCAGATCCTATGCTATCCCTATCAAAATACCAATGGTGTTTTTCACAGGACTAGAAAAAGTAATTCTAAAATTTGTATGGAATCACATAAACCCCAAATAACCACAGAAATCTTGAGAAAGTAGGACAAAGCTGAAGGTATCATGCTCCCTGTTTTAAACTATACTACAAAGATACAGTAATCAAAACAACATGTACTGGGGCAAAAACAGGCACATAGGTCAATAGAACAGAATAGAGACCCCATAAATAAACCCACACTTACATGGTCAATTAATCTACAACAAAGGAGGCATGAATATACAATGGAAAAATGTTTCTTTGACAAATTATGTTGGGAAAACTGGACAGCTACATGCAAAATAATGAAACTGGACTGATTTTTCACACCATATACGAAAATAAACTCAAAATGGATTAAAAGCTTAAATTGTAGACCTGAAACCTTACAATTCCTAGAAGAAAACAAGCATTATCCTCTTTGACACTGGTTCTTAGCAATAGTATTTTTAGATCTACTTCCACAGGTAAGGGAAACAAAGACAAAAATAAACAAATAGAACTACATCAAACTTAAAAGCTTCTGCACAGGGAAAGAAACTCTCAGCAGAACAAAAAAGAAGCCTATTGAATGGGACAAAATATTTTCTAACATTATATATAAGTGGATAATATTCAAGGTATACAAAGAACTCATTCAACTTAACATAATTTTTTTAAATGGGCAGAGAACCTGAATACACATTTTTTCCATATGGATGACCAACAGACACATGAAAAGATGTTGATCATCACTAATCATCAGGGAAATGCAAATCAAAACCATAATGTGATACCATCTCAGAGCTGTCAGAATGACTATCATCCAAAAGACAACAAATATCATGTGCTGGCTAGGATTTGGAGAGAAGGGAACCCTCATGCACTGTTGGTGGAATTGCAAGTTGGTGTAGCCATTGTGGAAAATTGTATGGAGTTCCTCAAAAAATTAAAAACAAAACTGCCATAAGATCCAGCAATTTCCTTCCTGGTTATTTACCAGAAGAAAACAGAAACATTTATTTGGCAGCCTTGTTTACAAAAGCCAAGATATGGAAACAACCTAAGTGTCCATCCAAAGATAAATGGATAAACAAGAAGTGATGTGTGTGTATTATATATATATATATATATATATATATACACACACACACACACACATATATACACACACACACAAAATGGAATATCACTGAGCCATAAAAAAATATCTTGCCATTTGTGACAATGTGGATGGATCTATAGGGTACTATGCTAAGTGAAATAAATCAGAGAAAGACAAGTACCATATTATCTCACTTATATGTGAACTCTAAAAAACAGAGCAAAGCAAAACAAAATGAAAATATACTCTTAGATACAGAGAACAAATAGGTGTTTGCCAGAGGGGAGGGGTTTGGTGGTGGAAAATAGGTGAAGGGAATTAAAAGGTTTAGGCCTCTAGTTATAAAATAAATAATCCAGGGGGATGTAACATACAGCATAAGAAATATGGTTAATAGTATTGTAATAACTTTGTATAGTGACATGGTTACTAGACTTATTGTGGTGATCACTTCATAATGTATGCAAATGTCAAATCAATATTTAGTACACCTGAAACTAACATAATATTATATGTCAACTATATTTCAATAAAAAATAGACAAGTGCCAGAATGTTTATGGCAGCCCTATTCTTAATAGTCTCAAAATAGAAACAATCCAAAGATCTATCAACAGTAGAATGGATAAAATGATCATGGTCTATGAACTAGAGCTACATATAATGAATAGATCCCATGAACATAATTTTGAGAAAAAGAAGCCAGACATAAAATAAAATGAATATTATATCTTTATATAAAGTTCTAAGAAGAAAAGGGAAAACTAAACCACAATGTAAAAAATGCATATTAGGAGTAAGAAGAAAATCAAGAAAGTGAGAAACATAAAAGTCAGTTTGTTAAATTAATGACTGTCTTGCAGCGTGTTTTGATATAGGTAATATCACTGAGCACATAAATGGGGCAATTAAATCAAACTTGAGGAGATGGAGACATGTTAGTCTTTCCAGAAGAGGTGATACCTAACTTTTATTTTGAAGAACAAGTAGGAATTATTTAGCTGAAGAAGATGAAGTATACGAGGGGAAAGCACATGATTTAGAAAAATTCAAATAGTTCTGTATGAGTACAGCAATGTTACCTTGTAAGAGACTTGCAAGAGATAATATATGCCCTCCTAAAATACATTGCTATAACAACTCCTTTATCATATTTAAATTACTTGCTAAATTTGTTTTTTCTTAGATTATAAATTCCATGAAAAAGCCCAGTGTCTCTTTCCTTCTACATCCCTCTTGTCTAATCCAGTTAAAATATAGAAGATATTCAGTAAATATTTGTTGAATGGAGGGATGGATGAATGAATGGATGGATGGTTAGATAAAGCTTACAGGAAAGGATTTTCAAGGATATAATTTGTTAAAGTAAGGACTTTAATTTATTTTAAACTATGGAAATGTATGTTAATCAGGATTCTTTTTCATAGGAAAATATGAAAGTATTCTGGAGTGGCTCATGAAATAGAACTCACTAATAAATAACAAAGCATGTGGGGCGGACAGCAACAAGGATCTCTCTCTCTCTCTCTCTCTCTCTCTCTCTCTCTCTCTTTCTTTCTCCCTTTCTCTCTTTCCCTCCCTCCCTCCTTTCATTCTTACCTTCCTCGCTCCATCTCTCATAGCCACATTCTCTCATTTTTCCCTTCTCTATGATTCAGGGATTCCCCCTCAGACCAGTTTTGTTTATAAGGTTTGGGTGATCCTATAATTTATGATCCAAACCAGAACATTTTGGAGATTGAAAAGAAAGGAGTGCTGTTAATAATTACAGGGTGAAAACAAGCATGAACTGAAACTTCCCCAGCAAACTGTGAGTTATGATCACCCAACATATAGTGGAGGATTATGGCTAGGATCATTACCTTCTATCTTCTCCGCTTCATGATCAGAGAGACAATGGCCTCTCTTTCCCAACCCTACTGCAGAAATCTTGTGAAGGGAACTTGCCTTAGTTCTGGCCCTGTGATCAGGGCAGTGGGTTATTGTGAATAACACCTCACCTTGAAATACGTGATTTTGATGAGCTGGGCAGTTAGTGAGAACAATTCTGAAACACAAGGGATATATATTTTCAGAATAATAGTGGAGGATTTCCAGACTTAAACATTGAAGTAATCTTTAAAATAATAATTCACATATTTCAAGCATATTTGACATGATCAGATTTATACACTTACACACGTATGCACCTCCCACATTATTTATCTGTGATTTTAGGCAGGGCCATTTCACTGTTGACTAGTATTGAACTTGAAGAACACCTGAAATCTCTTCTATATTCCTGAAATCTCTTCTATATTTCACTAATAAGCCATATCTCCCTGAAATCTCTTCTATATTTCACTAATAAGCCATATCTCCCATACCGTATTTTAGTCTTGAGATTTTATATCCAAACACAAGACATTAAAGTTCATGCTGTCAGTCATTTCACCATGTTAGCCTATTAAAATCTTGTTGATACCTAATCTCAATTTCCTATTATGCAATAATAAAACTTTCTCTGACTACCATTTATGAATGTTATTATAAGTAAAAGTGATTTGAAAGCTGTAAAATGTTATGTAAATATAAGGTTAAATTATTAAGTATATTTATTTTGAAATAAATATAGTTTGGATAGTAACTTTACTAGTATGTTAAAAGCTGTGAGTTTTTTAGAAAAAAGCATAAAACACTACAAATTATATGGATAAATTATAATTTTACATGAAGAATGGATTCTCATATATTTTTTTTAACATCTTTATTGGGGTATAATTGCTTTACAATGGTGTGTTAGTTTCTGCTTTATAACAAAGTGAATCAGTCATACATAAACATATGTTCCCATATGTCTTCCCTCTTGCGTCTCCCTCCCTCCCACCCTCCCTATCCCACCCCTCCAGGCTGTCACAAAGAACCGAGCCAATATTCCTGTGCCATGCGGCTGCTTCCCACTAGCTATCCACCTTACTACGTTTGTTAGTGTGTATACGCCCATGACTCTCTCTCGCCCTGTCACAGCTCACCCTTCCCCCTCCCCATAACCTCAAGTCCGTTCTCTAAGAGGTCTGCGTCTTTATTCCTGCTTTACCCCTAGGTTCTTCATGACATTTTTTTCTTAAATTCCATATATATGTGTTAGCATACGGTATTTGTCTTTTTCTTTCTGACTTACTTCACTCTGTATGACAGACTCTAGGTCTATCCACCTCATTAC
>NW_020837998.1:4343135-4343540 GCF_003676395.1 Aethalodelphis obliquidens
GATGGGCACTTAGGTTGTTTCCATCTCCGGGCTATTGTAAATAGAGCTGCAATGAACATTTTGGTACATGACTCTTTTTGAATTTTGGTTTCCTCAGGGTATATGCCCAGTAGTGGGATTGCTGGGTCATATGGTAGTTCTATTTGTAGTTTTTTAAGGAACCTCCATACTGTTCTCCATAGTGGCTGAACCAATTCACATTCCCACCAGCAGTGCAAGAGGGTTCCCTTTTCTCCACACCCTCTCCAGCATTTATTGTTTCTAGATTTTTTGATGATGGCCATTCTGACTGGTGTGAGATGATATCTCATTGTAGTTTTGATTTGCATTTCTCTAATGATTAATGATGTTGAGCATTCTTTCATGTGTTTGTTGGCAGTCTGTATATCTTCTTTGGAGAAATGT
>NW_020837998.1:4353540-4398982 GCF_003676395.1 Aethalodelphis obliquidens
GATACAATTTCAATTTTCTTAAATTTACCAAGGCTTGATTTGTGACCCAAGATATGATCTATCCTGGAGAATGTTCCATGAGCACTTGAGAAAAATGTGTATTCTGTTGTTTTTGGATGGAATGTCCTATAAATATCAATTAACTCTATCTCGTTTAATGTATCATTTAAAGCTTGTGTTTCCTTATTTATTTTCATTTTGGATGATCTGTCCATTGGTGAAAGTGGGGTGTTAAAGTCCCCTACTATGAATGTGTTACTGTCGATTTCCCCTTTTATGGTTGTCAGTATTTGCCTTATGTATTGAGGTGCACCTATGTTGGGTGCATAAATATTTACAATTGTTATATCTTCCTCTTGGATTGATCCCTTGATCATTATGTAGTGTCCTTCTTTGTCTCTTCTAATAGTCTTTGTTTTAAAGTCTATTTTGTCTGATATGAGAATTGCTACTCCAGCTTTCTTTTGGTTTCCATTTGCATGAAATACCTTTTTCCATCCCCTTACTTTCAGTCTGTATGTGTCTCTAGGTCTGAAGTGGGTCTCCTGTAGACAGCAAATATATGGGTCTTGTTTTTGTATCCATTCAGCCAATCTGTGTCTTTTGGTGGGAGCATTTAGTCCATTTACATTTAAGGTAATTATCGATATGTGTGTTCCTATTCCCATTTTCTTAATTGTTTTGGGTTCGTTATTGTAGGTCCTTTCCTTCTTTTGTGTTTCTTGCCTAGAGAAGTTCCTTTAGCAGTTGTTGTAGAGCTGGTTTGGTGGTGCTGAACTCTCTCAGCTTTTGCTTGTCTGTAAAGGTTTTAATTTCTCCATCAAATCTGAATGAGATCCTTGCTGGGTAGAGTAATCTTGGTTGCAGGTTTTTCTCCTTCAACACTTTCAATATGTCCTGCCACTCCCTTCTGGCTTGCAGAGTTTCTGCTGAAAGATCAGCTGTTAACCTTATGGGGATTCCCTTGTGTGTTATTTGTTGTTTTTCCCTTGCTGCTTTTAATATGTTTTCTTTGTATTTAATTTTTGACAATTTGATTAATATGTGTCTTGGCATATTTCTCCTTGGATTTATCCTGTATGGGACTCTCTGTGCTTCCTGGACTTGATTAATGATTTCTTTTCCCATATTAGGGAAGTTTTCAACTATAATCTCTTCAAATATTTTCTCAGTCCCTTTCTTTTTCTCTTCTTCTTCTGGAACCCCTATAATTCGAATGTTGGTGCGTTTAATGTTGTCCCAGAGGTCTCTGAGACTGTCCTCAGTTCTTTTCATTCTTTTTTCTTTATTCTGCTCTGCAGTAGTTATTTCCACTATTTTATCTTCCAGGTCACTTATCCGTTCTTCTGCCTCAGTTATTCTGCTATTGATCCCATCTAGAGTACTTTTAATTTTATTTATTGTGTTGTTCATCATTGCTTGCTTCATCTTTAGTTCTTCTAGGTCCTTGTTAACTGATTCTTGCAATTTGTCCATTCTATTGTCCATTCTATCTCCAAGATTTCGGATCAACCTTACTATCATTATTCTGAATACTTTTTCAGGTAGACTGCCTATTTCCTCTTCATTTGTTAGGTCTGGTGGGTTTTTATCTTGCTCCTTCATCTGCTGTGTGTTTTTCTGTCTTTTCATTTTGCTTATCTTACTGTGTTTGGGGTCTCCTTTTTTGCAGGCTGAAGGTTCGTAGTTCCCATTGTTTTTGGTGTCTGTCCCCAGTGGCTAAGGTTGGTTCAGTGGGTTGTGTAGGCTTCCTGGTGGAGGGTACTAGTGCCTGTGTTCTGGTGTATGAGGCTGGATCTTGTCTTTCTGGTGGGCAGGTCCACGTCTGGTGGTGTGTTTTGGGGTGTCTGTAGACTTACTATGATTTTGGGCAGCCTCTCTGCTAATGGGTGGGGTTGTGTTCCTGTCTTGCTAGTTGTTTGGCATAGGATGTCCAGCACTGTAGCTTGCTGGTCGTTGAGTGAAGCTGGGTGCCTGCGTTGAGATGGAGATCTCTCGGAGATTTTTGCTGTTTGATATTATGTGCAGCTGGGAGGCCTCTTGTTGACCAGTGTCCTGAAGTTGGCTCTCCCACCTCAGAGGCACAGCACTGAGTCCTGGCTGCAGCACCAAGAGCCTTTCATCCACAGGGCTCCTTAATTTGGGATGATTCGTTGTCTATTCAGGTATTCCACAGATGCAGGGTATATCAAGTTGATTGTGGAGCTTTAATCCGCTGCTTCTGAGGCTGCTGGGAGAGATTTCCCTTTCTCTTCTTTGTTCTGACAGTTCCCAGGGGCTCAGCTTTGGATTTGGCCCCGCCTGTGCGTGTAGGTCGCCGGAGGGCGTCTGTTCTTTGCTCAGACAGGACGAGGTTAAAGGAGCCGCTGATTCGGAGGCTCTGGCTCACCCAGGCCGGGGGGTAGGGAGGGTCACGGAGTGCGGGGCGGGCCTGCAGCGGCAGAGGCCGGCGTGACGCTGCAGCCTGAGGCGCGCCGTGCGCTCTCCCGGGGAGCCGTCCCTGGATCCCGGGACCCTGGCAGTGGCGGGCTGCACAGGCTCCCCAGAAGGGCGTGTGGCTAGTGACCTGTGTTCGCACACAGGCCTCCTGGCGGCGGCAGCAGCGGCCTTAGCGTCCCACGTCCGTCTCTGGGCTCCGCACTCTTAGCCGCGGCTCGCGCCCGTCCCTGGAGCTCTCTCAAGCAGCGTTCTTAATCCCCTCTCCTCGTGCACCAGGAAACAAAGAGGGACGTAAAAGTCTCTTGCCTCTTCGGCAGGTCCAGACCCCTCCCCGGACTCTCTCCCGGCCAGCCGCGGCGCACCAACGCCCTGCAGGCTGTGTTCACGCCGCCAATCTCAGTCCTCTCCCGGCGCTCCGACAAAAGCCGGAGCCTCAGCTCCCAGTCCCGCCCGCCCCGGCGGGCGAGCAGACAAGCCTCTCGGCTGGTGAGTGCCGGTCGGCCCGATCCTCTGCTTGGAATCTGTCTGCTTTGCCCTCCGCACCCCTGTTGCTGTGCTCTCCTCCGCGGCTCCCAAGCTCCCCCACTCCGCCTCCCGAAGTCTCCACCCGCGAAGGGGCTTCCTAGTGTGTGGACACTTTTCCTCCTTCACAGCTCTCTCCCACTGGTGCAGGACCCGTCCCTATCCTTTTGTCTCTGTTTAGTTTTTTCTTTTGCCCTAACCAGGTACGTGGGGGGTTCCTTGCCTTTTGGGAGGTCTGAGGTCTTCTGCCAGCGTTCAGTAGGTGTTCTGTAGGAGTTGTTCCACGCGTAGATGTATTTCTGGTGTATCTGTGGAGAGGAAGGTGATCTCCGCGTCTTACTCTTCTGCCATCTTCCCGGAAGTCTCCGCCTCTTTTTCAGAATTTTCTTCTTTAAATCATACGCACAGTTACACTGTGAAGGAATAAATAACATGAAACTTCCTCTGGGCATATAGGAATCACTTACTAAAAAAAAGCTCTATAAACCAATTTTTTCCATAGTAAAATTATTAGAATAGGGAACAAAATTGTTATATGTTTCTTGAAGACTTGTAGTCATGAAATGTTTGAGTCTGAAAATATTCCTGTAACAATATTCCCTAGTTACATTATTTTCTGCTGCATTTAGAATTGCTGCCTCTGTTGATTTTTTTCCCACATTTTTCTTTTAGTCCAGACTAACCTGAAAAAAATGAATCCAAAACAATTTATTCATGACTATGTATCAAACTCTACCGTAATTGACTGTAGGGCGCGATGTAGGGCGCGGTCAGCTAACTGCCACGCAGCAGGAAGCTGAAGTAAGCTGAATCATCCTTCCTGTGGCCACTGCGCTTGCGCTAAGTATACTAATGAGGTTTTAAAGTAGCGACCTATCCGATGCTGGCTCACAAGTCGCACCATCGGCGAAAGCCAATCACAGAGCGACACATGTTCTTAATCCCTATATAAGCAGACTGCTATAGGATTGCGGTGTCTTCCTTCCATCTTTTCTTTAACCAAGCTGTGCTCCAATAAAGTGTGATACGAGAAGAATCTTGCGTGTGGCGACTCGTCATTCTGCTGGTCGGAGGCGGCTCGCCGCAATTGACTTTTACATTAACACTCACTGGAGTAAGTTCATCAAGAAAAACATTTTGTCCTAAGACATTTATATTTTATCTATATTATATTGTATATTATAACAAACCTTTCAAATATCATAGGTGTAAAGGAGACAAGGTAATTGGGGGGGCTGTAAAGAGATGAACAATGAATACTTAGAAAAATTAAGTTGCTAGAGTTGTTTCTATTATTCTTTGGAATATTTGTTCGAAGGTATTGAGAAACTACTGAGAATAGAACACGGAAGAGACTTTCATGTTAATCACTCCCTCGTCCTCATTGTTTCACAGCTGAAGGGCATATCACTTTCTTGGTTGCTCAGATGCTGTGGAATCTGTTTTCTAAAAAGCAACATTTATCTGGCTGGAGAAGAAGGAGGCAAAATATATCAGGGATAATATATGAGAAATATGAGAAAGCAAAAAAGAGAAGGATATTGACTGAAACACAAGGCTAAAGAGGAAGTAAAAATCTCTTAATTACAAGCTAATAGAGGACTCTGGATATAATTTGTATCCAGGTTTAGGCATTCTTTAATAGTCAATTTCTGCATATCGGGCTGCACCTGATATATATTTAAGTATGCCAGTGATGAATGCTCAAAGTCTATAGCAGTTTTTATGCATAATAAAAGATATTTCAGACCAAAGGAACATTATGTTTTATTTCTAAAGATACCCAGGTTAAAGTCACAATTTTACAGAATTTGATACTTTACACTTTCAATATAGATTAGCATTCAAGATTATGGGCTCTGAACTCAAAACACTGAGGTTTAATTCTGCACCGAGGTTTAATTCTGATGTTACTGCTTATCACTTGGATGGCCTTGGGGAAGTTACTTAGCAGCCTCCCTGTGTCTTGATTTTCTCAACTGTAAAATGGTGATAATAATAGTAGGTTTCTATTAAGTTTGGGGAAGGGAAATGAGAAAGTACACATGGAGTTCTAAGAATAGTGTTTGTCCATGTTATAAATATACAGAAATCACAGTTTTAAGAATTCTTTGCACATCAGCTTCTAAACTTTTCTTTCTTCTCACATTTTACAGTCTGCCACATCATAGACAGTAAATACATGTTCAACTAAACAGAAATTATTATTGAGCACATTACAAAGTATCTACTCATAGGTGAGTTTAGAGCTTGCAAGGCTCCAGGTGAAAGTCACATATAATTTGTCCAAAGGCATATAGTTTGTCTTTATTTGCCTAACCAGATTCGATTTTCCTTTTCTCTTCACATTGTGTTCTATTTACAAATAGAAGTAATGTTACCTTTTAATTTTATTACACACTAAAACCTTAGGCTTTATGTGCTCCTAAATTACTGCATCAACTACGACAGTTAACTTGCTGAGCTCTGATGGTTGGATTAAACAAATACTGTGCTAAAACCTTCTAAGCATCAGGGATGTTGCTGAGTTCTTGTTTTAATTTACTTATTCTCACATTCAGAAGTGTTCACTTGGAGATCATTGCTTTTATGAGGAAGTAATGATGGGTATATTTTATATTTTGAATAGTCCATAAGTTTTATTCATTTTCCAATACTCCCTAGTTCAACATATTCTATATATGAAATACCCTGTATCTGTAGGTACAGCAGGGTAAAAGCAAACTCCGGAGAAATGTCCTAGGAAGTGATTCCCAAAAAGAAAGCAAACATCAACAACATAAGCCTCCCATTTTTAAAGTTTAATGAGATTACTGAACAGTCATTATTTAGCAAATGTAAGTATGCTCTTCAGCTTATTTTATATCAATAATTCATTGCACAACAACTTTCAGACATGTGTTAACTAAAAGTCATCTTTACTTTAGTAAATACTTTTCTTCCACCATTTCTAATCTGCCTTACTGAAAGAGACATAGAAAAAATAACTCCGATCAGGTCAATATTATGCAATAAACTTGGGATAACAATAACTGCTTGTTCAGCAAGTGTTATAGTCTCAATAACATTTTTTTGTAATTTTTTACATATCAGCTTTATAAGCTGCAATCCTATGCATTAACAAACTTAAATAACACCTATATTTATTTTAAAAAGGAAAACAAAATGATAAAAAAGAGACCCCACTAATTCATTGACTCCAGGTCAGACAGTATATTTCCATCAAATTATTTAGCCAAAAGGCTAAATTAATAATAGGCAAATTAAAACCAATTAAAGATTTGATCACAAGGTTTTAGAGTTGAAAGGACTTAAAAATATGTACCTGCTATGAGTATATAATCAATAATCAATCTTTTACATGCATAACATAAATTCCTGGTAATATGTCCATTATGGTCACTTTTTATTGTCATACTAAAATAAATCCATACAAAATACTTTGCTGAAATAGTATTACAAGAGGGCTAATACCTTGGACCAACATGATAGGTATGCTATTGATAAAAAAAAGTAAAAAAAAGAGTGCTTAATATGAGAATCCGGGAAGGCGGAAGATGGCGGAAGAGTAAGACGCGGAGATCACCTTCCTCCCCACACATACACCAGAAATACATCTACACGTGGAACAACTCCTACAGAACACCTACTGAAGGCTGGCAGAAGACCTCAGACCTCCCAAAAGGCAAGAAACTCCCCATGTACCTGGGTAGGGCAAAAGAAAAAAAAGAAAAAACAGAGACAAAAGAATAGGGACGGCACCTGCACCAGTGGGAGGGAGCTGTGAAGGAGGAAAAGTTTCCACACACTAGGAAGCCCCTTCGCGGGCGGAGACTGCGGGAGGCGGAGGGGGGAGCTTCGAAGCCGCGGAGGAGAGCGCAGCAACAGGGGTGCGGAGGGTAAAGCGGAGAGATTCCCGCACAGAGGATCGGTGCCAACCGGCACTCACCAGCCCGAGAGGCTTGTCTGCTCACCCGCCGGGGCGGGCGGGGCTGCGAGCTGAGGCCGGAGCGCAGGGAGAGGACTGGGGTTGGCGGCTTGAACATAGCCTGAAGGGGTTAGTGCACCACAGCTAGCCGGGAGGGAGTCCGGGGAAATGTCTGCACCTGCCGAAGAGGCAGGAGACGTTTCCTTCCCTGTTTGTTTCCTGGGGCGTGAGGAGAGGGGTTTAAGAACGCTGCTTAAAGGAACTCCATAGATGGGCGCGAGCCGCGGCTTAAAAGCACGAACCCCAGAGACGGGCGCGAGCCGCAGCTGAAAGCGCGGACCCCAGAAACGGGCGCGAGCCGCGGCTGAAAGCGCGGAATCCAGAGACAGGCGCAAGCCGCGGCTAAAAGCGCGGACCCCAGAAGCGGGCGGGAGACGTTAAGGCTGCTGCTGCCGCCACCAAGGGGCCTGTGTGCGAGCACAGGTCACTCTCCACACCCCTCTTCCGCAGAGCCTGTGCAGCCCGCCACTGCCAGGGTCCCGGGATCCAGGGACAACTTCCCCGAGAGAACGCACAGCGGGCCTCAGGCTGGTGCAAAGTCACGCCGGCCTTTGCCACCGCAGGCCCGCCCCGCACTCCGTGCCCCTCCCTCCCCACCGGCCTGAGTGCGCCAGAGCCCCCGAATCAGCGGCTCTTTTAACCCCATCCTGTCTGAGCAAAAAACAGACGCCCTCCAGTGACCTACACGCAGTGGCAGGGCCAAATCCAAAGCTGAGCCCTGGGAGCTGTGAGAACAAAGAAGAGAAAGGGAAATCTCTCCCAGCAGCCTCAGAAGCAGCGGATTAAAGCTCCACAATCAACTTGATATACCCTGCATCTGTGGAATACCTGAATAGACAACCAATCATCCCAAATTAAGGAAGTGGACTTTAGGAGCAAGATCTATGATTTTTTCCCCTTTCCTCTTTTTGTGAATGTGTATGTGTATGCTTCTGTGTGAGATCTTGTCTGTATAGTTTTGCTTCCACCATTTGTCCTAGGGTTCTATCCGTCCATGTTCTTAAATTTTTTTTTCTTAATAATTAATTTTAATAACGTTATTATACTTTACCTTCTTTCTTTCTTTCTTTCTTTCTTTCTTTCTTTCTTTCTTTCCTTCCTTCCTTCCCTCCTTTAGACAACGAATCATCCCAAATTGAGGAGGTGGTCTCTGACAGCAAGATTTATGATTTTTCCCCATTTACCTCTTTTAGTGAGGGTGTATGTGTATGCTTCTGTGTAAGATTTTGTCAGTATAGCTTTGCTTCCAACATTTGTCCTAAGGTTCTATCCATCCCTTTTTTTTTCTAAATAAGAATTTTTTAATTCAATAACTTTATTATACTTGATTTTATTTTTACTGTATCTTCTTTCTTTCTGTCTTCTTTCCTTCTTTCCCTCCTTCCTTCCTTCCTCCCTCCCTCCCTCCCTCCTTTCTTTCCTTCTTGCCTTCTTTCCTTCTTTGCTTCTTTCTTTCTTTCTTCCTTCCTTCCTACCCTCCTTTCCCTCTTTCTTTCCTCATACTTCTACTAATTCCCTCTACTTTTTCTCCCTTTTATTCTGAGCCGTGTGGATGAAAAGCTCTTGGTGTTCCAGCCAGGAGGTAGGGCTCTGCCTCTGAGGTAGGAGAGCCAACTTCAGGACACTGGTCCACAAGAGACCTCCCAGCTCCACATAATATCAAACGGCGAAAATCTCCCAGAGACCTCCATCTTAACACCAGCACCCAGCTTCACTCAACGACCAGCAAGCCACAGTGCTGGAAAACCTATGCCAAACAACTAGCAAAACAGGAACACAACCCCACCCATTAGCAGAGAGGCTGCCTAAAATCATAATAAGGCCACAGACACCCCAAAACACACCACTAGACGTGAACATGCCCACTAGAGAGACAAGATCCAGCCTCATCCACCACAACACAGGCACTAGTCCCCTCCACCAGGAAGCCTACACAACCCACTGAACCAACCTTAGCCACTGGAGACAGACATCAAAAACAGGAGGAACTACGAACCTGCAGCCTGCAAAAAGGAGACCCCAAACACAGTAAGATAAGCAAAATGAGAAAACAGAAAAACACACAGCAGATAAAGGAGCAAGATAAAAATGCACCAGACCTAACAAATGAAGAGGAAATAGGCAGTCTACCTGAAAAAGAATTCAGAATAATGATAGTAAGGTTGATAAGAAATCTTGGAGATAGAATGGACAATAGAATGGACAAAATGCAAGAATCAGTTAACAAGGACCTAGAAGAACTAAAGATGAAACAAGCAACAATGAACAACACAATAAATGAAATTAAAAGTACTCTAGATGGGATCAATAGCAGAATAACTGAGGCAGAAGAACGGATAAGTGACCTGGAAGATAAAATAGTGGAAATAACTACTGCAGAGCAGAATAAAGAAAAAAGAATGAAAAGAACTAAGGACAGTCTCAGAGACCTCTGGGACAACATTAAATGCACCAACATTCGAATTATAGGGGTTCCAGAAGAAGAAGAGAAAAAGAAAGGGACTGAGAAAATATTTGAAGAGATTATAGTTGAAAAGGTCCCTAATATGGGAAAGGAAATAGTTAATCAAGTCCAGGAAGCACAGAGAGTCCCATACAGGATAGATACAAGGAGAAATACGCCAAGACACATATTAATCAAACTGTCAAAAATTAAATACAAAGAAAGCATATTAAAAGCAGCAAGGGAAAAACAACAAATAACACATAAGGGAATCCCCATAAGGTTAACAGCTGATCTCTCAGCAGAAACCCTACAAGCCAGAAGGGAGTTGCAGGACATACTGAAAGTGATGAAGGAGAAAAACCTGCAGCCAAGACTACTCTACCCAGCAAGGATCTCATTCAGATTTGATGGAGAAATTAAAACCTTTACAGACAAGCAAAAGCTGAGAGAGTTCAGCACCACCAAACCAGCTTTACAACAAATGCTAAAGGATCTTCTCTAGGCAAGAAACACAAAAGAAGGAAAAGACCTATAATAATGAACCCAAAACAATTTAGAAAATGGGAATAGGAACATACATATCGATAATTACCTTAAATGTAAATGGACTAAATGCTCCCACCAAAAGACACAGATTAGCTGAATGGATACAAAAACAAGACCCTTATATATGCTGTCTACAAGAGACCCACTTCAGACCTAGAGACACATACAGACTGAAAGTAAGGGGATGGAAAAAGATATTCCATGCAAATGGAAACCAAAAGAAAGCTGGAGTAGCAATTCTCATATCAGACAAAATAGACTTTAAAATAAGGACTATTAAAAGAGACAAAGAAGGACACTGCATAATGATCAAGGGATCGATCCAAGAAGAAGATATAACAATTGTAAATATTTATGCACCCAACATAGGAGCACCTCAATACATAAGGCAAATACTAAGAGCCATAAAAGGGGAAATCGACAGTAACACATTCATAGTAGGGGACTTAAACACCCCACTTTCACCCATGGACAGATCATCCAAAATGAAAATAAATAAGGAAACACAAGCTTTAAATGATACATTAAACAAGATGGACTTAATTGATATTTATAGGACACTCCATCCAAAAACAACAGAATACACATTTTTCTCAAGTGCTCATGGAATATTCTCCAGGATAGATCATATCTTAGGTCACAAATCAAGCCTTGGTAAATTTAAGAAAATTGAAATTGTATCAAGTATCTTTTCTGACCACAACGCCGTGAGACTAGATATCAATTACAGGAAAAGATCTGTAAAAAATACAAACGCATGGAGGCTAAACAGTACACTACTTAATAATGAAGTGATCACTGAAGAAATCAAAGAGGAAATCAAAAAATACCTAGAAACAAATGACAATGGAGACACAACGACCCAAAACCTGTGGGATGCAGCAAAAGCAGTTCTAAGGGGGAAGTTTATAGCAATACAAGCCCACCTTAAGAAGCAGGAAACATCTCGAATAAACAACCTAACCTTGCACCTCAAGCAATTAGAGAAAGAATAATAAAAAAACCCCAAAGCTAGCAGAAGGAAAGAAATCATAAAAATCAGGTCAGAAATAAATGAAAAAGAAATGAAGGAAACAATAGCAAAGATTAATAAAACTAAAAGCTGGTTCTTTGAGAAGATAAACAAAATAGATAAACCACTAGCAAGACTCATCAAGAAAAAAGGGAGAAGACTCAAATCAATAGAATTAGAAATGCAAAAGGAGAGGTAACAACTGACACTGCAGAAATAAAAGAGATCATGAGAGATTACTACAAGCAACTCTATGCCAATGCAATGGACAATCTGGAAGAAATGGACAAATTCTTAGAAATGCACAACCTGCCAAGACTAAATCAGGAAGAAATAGAAAATATGAACAGACCAATCACAAGCACTGAAATTGAAACTGTGATTAAAAATCTTCCAACAAAGAAAAGCCCAGGACCAGATGGCTTCACAGGCGAATTCTATCAAACATTTAGAGAAGAGCTAACACCTATCCTTCTCAAACTCTTCCATAATATAGCAGAGGGAGGAACACTCCCAAACTCCTTCTACGAGGCCACCATCACCTTGATACCGAAACCAGACAAGGATGTCACAAAGAAAGAAAACTACAGGCCAATATCACTGATGAACATAGATGCAAAAATCCTCAACAAAATACTAGCAAACAGAATCCAACAGCACATTAAAAGGATCATACACCATGATCAAGTGGGGTTTATTCCAGGAATGCAAGGATTCTTCAATATACGCAAATCTATCAATGTGATAAACCATATTAACAAATTGAAGGAGAAAAACCATATGATCATCTCAATAGATGCATAGAAAGCTTTTGACAAAATTCAACACCCATTTATGATAAAAACCCTGCAGAAAGTAGGCATAGAGGGAACTTTCCTCAACATAATAAAGGCCATATATGACAAGCCCACAGCAAACATCATCCTCAATGGTGAAAAACTGAAAGCATTTCCACTAAGATCAGGAACAAGACAAGGTTGCCCACTCTCACCACTCTTATTCAACATAGTTTTGGAAGTTTTAGCCACAGCAATCAGAGAAGAAAAGGAAATAAAAGGAATCCAAATCGGAAAAGAAGAAGTAAAGATGTCACTGTTTGCAGATGACATGATCCTATACATAGAGAATCCTAAAGATGCTACCAGAAAACTACTAGAGCTAATCAATGAATTTGGTAAAGTGGCAGGATACAAAATTAATGCACAGAAATGTCTGGCATTCCTATATACTAATGATGAAAAATCTGAAAGTGAAATCAAGAAAACACTCCCATTTACCATTGCAACAAAAAGAATAAAATATCTAGGAATAAACCTACCTAAGGAGACAAAAGACCCGTATGCAGAAAATTATAAGACACTGATGAAAGAAATTAAAGATGATACAAATAGATGGAGAGATATACCATGTACTTGGATTGGAAGAATCAACATTGTGAAAATGACTCTACTACCCAAAGCAATCTATAGATTCAATGCAATCCCTATCAAACTACCACTGGCATTTTTCACAGAACTAGAGCAAAAAATTTTGCAATTTGTATGGAAACACAAAAGACCCTGAATAGCCAAAGCAATCTTGAGAATGAAAGAAGGAACTGGAGGAATCAGGCTCCCTGACTTCAGACTATACTACAAAGCTACAGTTATCAAGACGGTATGGTACTGGCACAAAAACAGAAAGATAGATCAATGGAACAGGATAGAAAGCCCAGAGATAAACCCATGCACATATGGACACCTTATCTTTGCTAAAGGTGTCAGGAATGTACAGTGGAGAAAGGACAGCCTCTTCAATAAGTGGTGCTGGGAAAACTGCACAGGTACATATAAAAGTATGAGATTAGATCACTCCCTAACACCATACACAAAAATAAGCTCAAAATGGATTAAAGACCTAAATGTAAGGCTAGAAACTATCAAACTCTTAGAGGAAAACATAGGCAGAACACTCTATGACATAAATCACAGCAAGATCCTTTCTGACCCACCTCCTTGAGTAATGGAAATAAAAACAAAAATAAACAAATGGGACCTAGTGAAACTTCAAAGCTTTTGCACAGCAAAGGAAACCATAAACAAGACCAAAAGACAACCCTCAGAATGGAAGAAAATATTTGCAAATGAAGCAACCGACAAAGGATTAATCTCCAAAATTAACAAGCAGCTCATGCAGCTCAATAACAAGAAAACAACCCAATCCAAAAATGGGCAGAAGACCTAAATAGACATTTCTCCAAAGAAGATATACAGACTGCCAACAAACACATGAAAGAATGCTCAACATCATTAATCATTAGAGAAATGCAAATCAAAACTACAATGAGATATCATCTCACACCAGTCAGAATGGCCATCATCAAAAAATCTAGAAACAATAAATGCTGGAGAGGGTGTGGAGAAAAGGGAACACTCTTGCACTGCTGGTGGGAATGTGAATTGGTTCAGCCACTATGGAGAACAGTATGGAGGTTCCTTAAAAAACTACAAATAGAACTACCATATGACCCAGCAATCCCACTACTGGGCATATACCTTGAGAAAACCATAATTCAAAAAGAGTCATGTACCAAAATATTCATTGCAGCTCTATTTACAATAGCCTGGAGTTGGAAACAAGCTAAGTGTCCATCATTGGATGAATGGATAAAGAAGATGTGGCACATATATACAATGGAATATTACTCAGCCATAAAAAGAGACGAAATTGAGCTATTTGTAATGAGGTGGATAGACCTAGAGTCTGTCATACAGAGTGAAGTAAGTCAGAAAGAGAGAGACAAATACCGTATGCTAACACATATATATGGAATTTAAAAAAAAAAATGTCATGAAAAACCTAGGGGTGAAACAGGAATAAAGACACAGACTTACTAGAGAATGGACTTGAGGCTATGGGGAGGGGGAAGTGTAAACGGTGACAAAGCGATAAAGAGGCATGGACATATATACACTACCAAACGTAAGGTAGATAGCTAGTGGGAAGCAGCCGCATAGCACAGGGAGATCAGCTCGGTGCTTTGTGACCGCCTGGAGGGGTGGGATAGGGAGGGTGGGAGGGAGGCAGACGCAAGCGGGAAGAGATATGGGAATATATGTATATATATATAGCTGATTCATTTTGTTGTGGTGCTGAGGCTAGCATACCATTGTAAAGCAATTATACTCCAATAAAGATGTTAAAAAAAAAAAAGAAGAAAATTCTGAAGTAATTTTCTTTATAAGTTCAAATAATTTAAATATGTAATTGAAAGAAACGTAGATAATCAATTAAAGATGCATAAATAAACATTCATATAGAGATATACTTGATTCTTAAATCTTGATATTTAAGCTATTTTAATCTCATTTTCTTCTTGTGACTACACCCCTTCAAGAAGTTGAAAGTTGATATCCTTCATTTCTAAATGATAGAACATGAAACACAGGGACAGTAATTCTCAACTTTCTTTCTGCCCCAGTATATCTGAGAGACATATTATATTGCAATCAGTAACAGCGCATTAGGTTAGTGATTATCTAAAAAATTAGAATGTGGGAGGGTGGATGAAGTGGTAATGGAAGCAAATCAACTCTGAGAAAGGAAAGAGTCTCCAAGAGCCCCCAAGAACAGTAGAGTTTGAAAACTTCCTCCACATCATTCTCATATGTGAAATAACCTCCTAAAACTTCGTTAAGACTCATTGTTTTAAAGAATATACTCAAGTTTTAGTACAAAGTTTCATTTATGCAGAATCCAAAAAAACTATGTTAGAAAATCTACTGAGCACCTGATTATTATTACTATATGTCACTTTTTAAATACCACTCAATTATCCAATATCACCTGGTATCTATAAATCAACTCAGTTTTGACACTAACTTGCCATAGTGAAGGCCCCACAGGTGTATTTGGAGTTCCTGATGTTTTGAATTCTTCTTCATCAAACAGAACTTTTAAAGGAACTGAGCTTAAATAATATGGTATTATATTTTGTATAATCTTGTCTTCCTATAAACTTTTGTCACTAGGAGGTAAGAATATTCTTATCTGCTTATTCTGATGATTAAAATTCTTTCAAACTTGTCCAAGATTAAGATACTGGGTTTACTTCTTCACTCCCACTCCACCTCTATACTCTATTTTCTGTGTGGGGGAAATTTTTGCTCTTTCTGTTACTCTGTTCAATGAAGAGAAATATATTCTAAGTATTCCTTCTATAACTTCCTGAAGTTCAACAATGTAAGAACTAGACCTCAAGATTTCTAAATCTAGTTTCTGTGTGGCTTTCTGAAGAGTTTAAACTTGTAGGAATTTGATCAATAATATTTTTTTGTCATTTCTATCAGAGAGCCAGAGAATGAGAGTTAGAGAGCAGAGTACTTGCTGAAAACATTTTCCCTTGCCATCCCGCAATAAAAGATTATGGGATGTCAGAAACATGAATAGGCAATTATTAGTTTCACAGCACTGTAGACAAAACCTCTAAAATCACAACCGACTATATTGAATGAACACATACTGAATTTGAGTAGCTAAAGATGGAGCTTTCTAAAGTTTAAAAATATTTCAAAATGTAAAAGTTTGTCATATAATCTGCAACTGCATTTCTATTACTATGTATCTCTGTTTCTAGGTTATCAGCACTCTCTTAGGTCCATCTTAAACAGCCAAGGTGCTCATTGATTTTATAAATTATATTGATATACATAATTAAACCAGTTTTCAGTATATTGAACTTTCAAATTCAAATGAAAGCAGCTTACATTATCATTTCATATTTTCTCCCAAGTGTCATTTATTTGATTTAACTATTAGTTTACTAGTTTTCAAAATAAAGTTATAACTTATAGTGAGTAAATAGGGTAAACTTTGATATCACATAATTTAATTCTTCCATGACAATCATTTTCATTTAAACATGATTTTTTTAATAATTAAAAATTAAGATAAGTAGAACTACCATGACAAAGATTATTTCTTAAAATATGCAGTAAATGTAAAGTATCCTAAAAGCCAATAACCAAAAGTGGAGTTGTGGCTTTATGATGGACATACAACCTTAATGAAAAAGGACTTAGGGTTTGTATGTATTTGTTTTCTTTCAGAAATCAGTTTAATGTTTGCCTTTTATGGATTCTTCACCATTCATAAAGACTTGTCTCTAAGTAGTACATTTTTTTTCCTGGATAAACTGGAGTGTGGTAATTTTACGGTAGGTAGGGTTTAAAGAAAATAGTAAATCCCCAATAAACTCAAGTGAGAAATTCATCTGGCATTCATTGATGTGCTTTAGAAATATGTATTTTCTTTCATTCACTTAGGTATCATTTGCAGAAGATGGATATAACTCCTTACCTTCCTCCAACTCAAAATGTGTTTCTAGACTTGTGTTTAAATTGCAGAAAACATTTCTCAAAGAGCAAAATGTGTAAGACCTGTCACTACTTTCTTCATATTATGTAGACATTATTTGCGAGCACAGATACCTTCTTCAGTCCTTGAAAAGTGGAGCAATATCCTTGGCACATAGTAGGTGCTCAACAAGTGTATATGAGATATACTGTTTAGCAAAATGTTCTACATGTTTTTCTTTTAATAGACTTTATATTTTTAAAGCAGTTTTAGGTTCACAACAAAATTGAGGAGAAAATACAGAGTTCCTATACAGTGCCTGCTCCTACACATGCACAGATTTCTCCACTATCAACATCTGCCACCAGAGTGGTACATTCATTACAATTGATGAACCTACATTAACACATCATTATCACTTAAAGTCCATAGTTTACATTAGGGTTCACTCATAGAATTGTGCATTCTATGAATTTTAACAAATGTATAATGACATGTGTCCATCATGAGTATGCACAGCATTTCAACTACTCTAAAATTACTCTCTGATATGCCTCTTCATTCCTCCTCTCCTCTACACACTGACAACCACAGATCTTTTTACTCTCTATAGTTTTGCCTTTTCAGAAATGTCATACAGTTGGAATCATACAGTATGTGGCCTTTTAAAAATAGCTTCTTTCACTTTTAATATGCATTTAAGCTTCCTCCATGTTATTTTGGGTGTAATATCTCATTCCTTCAAGTGCTGAATAATATTTCATTGTCTGGATCACCACTGTCTATGTATTCATTTATCTACTGAAGGACATCTTAGTTGTTTCAAGTTTTGGCAATTATGAATGAAACTTCTATAAACATCCTGCAGGTTTTTGTGTGGAAATAAGTTTTCAACTGCTTTGAATAAATACCAAAGAACATGATAACTGGACTGCATGGTAAGAGTAGGTTTAGTTTTGTAAGAAACTGCCAAACTCTTTTCCAAAGTGGCTGTACCATTTTGCATGCCACCAGCAATGACAGAGAGTTCTTGTTGCTCCAAATCCTCATCAGCATTTGGTGTTGTTAGTGTTCTAGATTTTGGCCATTCTGATAGCTGTGTAGTGGTATCTCGTTGTTGTTTTAATTTGTATTTCCCTAATGATATATGCTTGTCATATGCTTGTTTGCCATCTTCATATCTTCTTTGATTAGATGTCTGTTAAGGTCTTTTGTTCATTTTTTAATTGAATTGTTCATTGTCTTATTGTTGAATTTTAAGGGTCTTTGTATATTTTAGATAATGGTTCTTTATCAGATATGCCTTTTCTAGTATTTTCTAGTCTGTGGTGTACCTTTTCATTCTCTTGACAGTATTTTTAGCAGAGCTGAAAATTTTCAATCTAATGAATGACAGTTTATCAATTAATTCTTTCATGGATCATGCCTTGGTGTTGTACAGTGGGCCCTCCATATTCTCAGAGGGCATACAGAGGGCTGACTGTAAGGGACTTGAACATTCATGAAGTTTGATATCCGTAGGCAGTCCTGGAACCAATCCCCCAGGGATACAAAGGGACAACTATATATAGAAAGTCTTCATCAAATACAATGTTATCTAGGTTCTCTCCTGTTTTCGTCTAGGAGTTTTACAGCCTTGTGTTCTACATTTAGTTCTCTAATCCGTTTTTATTTAATTTTTGTGAAGGATGTAAGGTCTGTGTCTAGATTCATTTTTGCATGATGTTCAGTTGTTTCAGTACCATTTGTTGAAAAGACTACTTTTCCTTCATTGCAGTACCTTTGCTTATTTAATTTTTATTCTTTTAATTGTTTTAGGGTGTGTTTATGGCACAGAATGTGCTCTGTCTTGGTGTATGTTCCATATGAACTTGAGAAGAATGCTTATCCTGCTGTGATTAAATGAAGTAGCTTATAAATGTTAATTTTATCCAGTTGCTTGGTGGTGCTGTCAAGTTCAGCTATGTCCTTACTGATTTTCTATCTGTTGGATCTGTTCATTTCTGATAGTGGGGGATTGAAGTCTCCAAGTATAATAGTGTATTCATCTGCTTCTTCTTACAATTCTATTAGTTTTTTCCCCACTTATTTTTAAGTTTTTTTGTTGTTGTTAGATTCATACACTTTAAGGATTGTTATGTCTTCTTGGATAATTGACCCATTTCTATTATGTAATACCTCTTTTTATCCCTGATAATTTTCCTTGACTTGAAGTCTGGTCTGTCTGAATTTAAGATAGCTAATACAGTCTTCTTTTGTTTAGTATTCACATAGTATAATTTTCTCCATTCCTTTACTTTTAATCCATATGGTCATTTATATTTAAAATGGGTTTCTTGTAGATATCATAGTTTCATCTTCTTTTTACATCTACTCTGACAATCTCTATATTTTAATTGGTGTACTTAGACTATTGATATTTAAAGTGGTTGATATAGTTAGGTCAATATCTATCATATCTATTACTGATTTTTATCCATTGCCTTTGATCTTTGTATCTATTTTTGTCTTCCATTCTTTTTCAGCATTTGTGGTTTTAATTGAGCATTTAATACGATTCCATTGTGTCTCCTTTCTTAGCATATCAGTTATACTGTTTTTTTTTATATGGTTGTCCTAGAATTTTCAATATACTTTTACCACTAACCCAAGTACACTTTCAGATAACACCAAAACACTTCACAGGTAGTGGAAGTACCTTACGATAACAAAATATTCCTAATTCCTTCCTCCTGTCCCTTGTATAATCATAGTCATTCATTTCACTTATATATAAGTGTATGTTGTTGCTATTATTATTTTGAACAAAATTTATCTTTTAGATCAATTAAGAAAAATGCAAGTGTTTATTTGCCTTTACTTATTTGTTTTCTCTAATGCTCTACCTTTGTATATGTAGAAATGAGTTAATGATCTGCATCAATTTCCTCCTGTCTGAAGAAATTTCTTTTTGCATTTCTTGTAAAGTAGGTCTATTGTAAAGAAACAAATTTTCTCAATGTTTGCCTGAGAAAGTATTTATTTCTTCTTCATTGTTAAAGGACAATTTTACAGAGTACAGAATTCTAGATTAGAGTTTTTGGTCTTGGTTTTATTTCTTTCAACACTTGAAATATTTCACTCCATTCTTTCCTTGCTTGCATAGTTTTGAGGAAAAGTTGAATGTAATTCTTATCTTAGCTCCTCTATAGGTAAGGTTTCTGACTTTCTGCAGTCAGAATATGATATGTCTAAGTAGGCTTTTTGGCATTTATTCTTCCTGGTGTTCTCTGACCTTCCTAGATCTGTGGTTTGGTGTCTGACATTACTTAGGGGAAATTCTCCATTATTATTGCTTCAAAAATTTCTTCTGTTCCATTCTCTCTTTCTCCTTCTAGTATTCTCATTACATGTTATGTTATGCCTTTTGTAATTGTCCCACAGTACTTGGATTTTCTGTTTTGTATTTTTTTCTTTGCTTCTCAGTTTGAGAAATTTCTATTAACTTATATTGTTGTATTCTCAAGCTCAGAGATTCTTTCCTCAGCAATATCCATTCTAGTAATGAGCCCCTCAAAGGCATTCTTCATTTCTGTTGTAGTGATTTTGATATCTAGGTTCTCTTTTTATTCTTTCTTAAATTTTCAATCTCTCTGCCTACGTTATGCATCTGTTCTTGCATGTTATCTACTTTTTGCATGGTAGCCTTTAGACTGAAAAAAATGCACAGCCTAAAAGTTGAGAGTTACTTTTTATCCAATGGACATTCTTAGGACTTCAAGCCTGGGAGACAGTATTTCAGATAATGCTGAGAAAACTGTTCCGAGGTTGTGGGGGTGTGATCCAGGATATATAGGGGTTTTTGCAACAAACGGCAGGTAGTGTCAAAAGTTTATTGTTAATTTAAGAAAACCAGATAACTCTAGTTAAAGAATTCAGCATTTTTCTATGTATAGGAAGATGCAAGAGTCTGGGCTCACTGCAATCATACCTTTGATATGCACCTCAGCTCTCTGGGGCCAGTATCCTGTGTTTTCTCACCCTGAGTTTCCTCAAGCTGCACCATCAGGGGTGTGGCTGTAGTCTGATGACTGCTAGATGGCTGGCATTCCTTGTTTACATCCTGAGTTCCCTCAAGGCTTACCGTTGGGGGTGGCTGTAATTGCTGATGGCTGTGATATCCTTTGTTTACTGATATGATAGGCAGCATTCTTAGTCCACAAGCCTTTAGCATATTAATCACAGGTTTTTTTAAAGTTCATGGTCTAAAATATCCAACTTTTCTGCCATGCCTGATCCTAGTGCTGATGCTTGCTCTGTCTCTTGCCTTACAACTTTTTGTTGAAAGCCAGACATGATGAGTTGGGTAAAAGGAACTCCAATAAATAGGCCCTTAGTGATGTGGTGTAAAGGTGTAGGGCGGGAAAGCATTCTATAGTTTTAGGATTAGTTCTCATTCTTTTAGTGAGCCTGTGTCCCTCAGCTGTAAACTTCAGGAGTATATTTCAGGTCTTTCTCTCCTGCTAAGGTTATTGGAATGGACTGGAACTGGGTATGTACCTTCCCCTAAGTCAGTTAGCTTTGACAAAATTCCAAAAGTTTAGGCCCTGGTAAAATAGTGTCTCTTGAAAGAAAGCCTTGTTAAGAACAACAGAATGCTCTGACATATTGTGGAATTACATTCCCATCCCATGTTGGAAGCCCAAAGGGAATTTTCTCTGATCTTCACTATGAGAACCTGGTAGAGCTCCAGGATATAAAACTCACAAAAGCCAGGGGGCTCCCCAGCAGTTTTTGACTCTCAGGTTCCTCTACTCTGAGCTTCCAGATATTTGTCTATTACAGTTCAGGTTTTTCTCCCCTGGTAGTGATTCCTGCAGGTTTCTGCATAGGAGGGGTTCTGCTTTGGTAAGTAGTGAATATATATATATATATTTTTTTTATGCCTCTGTGATCATGCTAGTAAAATGTTTCTACAGCAAGTGGGACACTCAAACCCAAATAGTAGTATTTAGCCACCATTCTGAAGCAGTTGGTGTTTACTTATTCTTTATCCTACTTACCAGGATTTTTATTACAGTTGTCAGATATGTCCAATAAACTGAACTCTACTTATCTTAAGAGCTACATTAGGACAGTACATGGCAATAATTGAACCTGCATTATCAAACAAAGGCATAAATATTCACAGAAGAAACTGGCAATAATGTAGAATTAAAAAAAAAAAAACAGTGTGAGGTTTAGGTGTAGTAGTTTCTTTAACAGTACATAATTG
The DNA here is from genome assembly GCF_003676395.1 of Aethalodelphis obliquidens. NCBI lineage: Eukaryota > Metazoa > Chordata > Mammalia > Artiodactyla > Delphinidae > Aethalodelphis > Aethalodelphis obliquidens. Next base: position 4,375,082 of record NW_020837998.1, read on the forward strand.
TTTAAAATCTTAACCAAGGGTAGCTCAGTGGACTGTTCTTGATTATGACCCTATTCAGATCTTAAGTATTTTTGCAGTTTCATTCTTTTGAACACTCTCATTCCAGTTCAATGCTATTTTAGCAAGTCAATCACTTCTTTATTTTAGGGCTAATATAAAAACTACAGGGGCTTCCCTGGTGACACAGTGGTTGGGAGTCCACCTGCCGATTCAGGGGACGCGGGTTCGTGCCCCGGTCCGGGAGGATACCACATGCCGCAGAGCGGCTGGGCCCGTGGGCCATGGCCGCTGGGCCTGCGCATCCAGAGCCTGTGCTCCGCGACGGGAGAGGCCATGGCGGTGAGAGGCCCACGTACCAAAAAAAAAAAAAAAAAACCTACAGAGAATTATGTCTCTCATATATATAATATATGTTTGGATAGATAGTTTTTTTTTATCACTTCATCTGTTTATTCAAATTTCAGAGGAAAAATTGCTAAATAAAAATATCTGCAAATAAATTATAGTTATGGTATGGATGTTCTCTATTAAAAATATCCAAGCTCCCTCCCCCCCGCCCTTGTCTATTACACTTTCTTTGGGAGATAATCATTTATCCTCTTTCTCCTAATTTGGATTATTCAGGAGAAAAGATGTTTATTTGAAATGCATGCATTAAACTCAAAATCCAAATTATGAGATATCTATTATAAATTACATTTGACAAAATAAAGTTATCTTCTCTTATTAATTGAATTGAGATGATACCATGCATAACACTTAGAAAAAGCACTAAAAGCCAGAATAAAGATAAGACATCCACATATGCTGTAAAATTTATATAAATAATATATCTAATGGGCAGACTCTGGAAACATTATTTGCACTTGTAATTTAAAACTTTTCATAACGCAGTTATAGCCACTACCTGTAAATTATGACATTACCAATAACTTGTAGAAATAATATATCCACTATCAACCTGCAAACATCAGCAACATATAGTTTTTCATTTTAAAATATTTCAACCAATAAAGAATTTTGATATATGGAATTTTCATTTTAGAAACTTCACCTACTTATGAATGATGAATAATCAGATTAAACCTTGGACTGCCTAAACCCTTTTGGATAGTTCCTTCAGTAAAATTTAGAGAAAATATTTGAAAATGTATAAAAATTATGCTTTTCTTTGAATTATGAAAACATAAATCTACTGATTATAATTCCAAACTTTAAAACAATAGAAACCGAGTTTTTTCATACCTTAGTTTTTCCACATCAGAAACTTTGGGCCATCATGAGCAATGTTCTTGCATACTGATAACACATTTTACAAGTCATGTTTCTGTTGGTCTTTCAAAGATACTTTCCCATTAATAACAAATGAACCTAGTGAGTCATTCTTTATGTAATTCTACTAAAAATAATTTCTTCCTTCATTTGTATTTATCTTTTGATTAAATGTATTTTGAGTCATAACTTCTGAACATGTATTTTCACTCTTTCAGGCAAGCATTATTACCATTTTATTCCAGTTCCTTTTTTTATTTCATATAAGTTATTTTTATCCAGCTATTTTTTTCTTTCCCCAATATAATCTGTTTACACAGTCTCTTTAATTTTTAATGTTCTGGTCATTTTCCTTATCTCCTTTTTATGTGATCTCATTTCCTCAATATTCGCTGTATGGTTTAAAACTATTAACATTTGATGCATAATAAATATTAAATGGAACAATTCTAAGCAACCTCCTTGAAAGCAGTTCTTAAATACATAGAAAGGGAGAAGGAAATTTTCTTTTCTCTTAGTTATCACACTGACAGAAAAAAATAGAATTTCATAAAGTATCTTGTTCTCCCTTGGCATAATAAATCAGTGATTTGAAGGACACATTTTAATTTATTTTTGTATAAAAAAAAAGAAAGCAAGTTAAAATTTGTATCAAATTTTTTAATGATTTCTGGAAGCAAGTATCAACTGAGACTGAAAAATCTAAACAAGTTGATTGTTCATGTTGCATTTCACTGTGTAATCACAGTCTAATTTGTTGCTAATTTAAAGATGTTAGTATACTGTGAATTATACCCATGAATAAGAGCCAAGAACTGAAACAAATAATGCCTAGGTAAGACTTCTAAATTTAACATGAGCCAAAAATGCAAAATGAACATTTTGAAATATACAATATCCTAGAATTATCAAAACAAGTTTAGAGTACTTAATGTGGAAACATGTATTTTGGAACATGTGAGAATAGTCATTAAGAAACACATTATTTCAAAAATTGTTTGCAGTTACATGAGGTTTCGCAGATCATTTAAACTGAGAAAGAAATGAAATCATTTCTGGGGTATTTTATATTAAATCTTAATACTTTTCCCCTATTGCTGTCTTTTTTATTCTATGAGTATAGAATTTCTTTCTTACCACAGTTGTTTTTAATTACCAGCATATTTAACAATAATTTATATTGCATACATTGAACAAGCAAATATAAATTTACTCACCTAGGTCACTGTTTTCTAAATTTTATGTTTAGACTTTTAAATTAAAAGCTGTAAAACAAATTTGAAATAAGGACAGGGGAATATGATAGGGATTTAGGTATTTTGTATTAAGTCATGGAACAAAGTAGGATTGCTGCAGTTTGTACAAGTATTGCAGACAACAAAAAGCTAAGGTGTAATAAAAAAATAAATAAAGATGCTATGATGATCCATGTTAAAAAAAAAAAGCTAAGGTGCATAATTGCAAACTCTTTGGGCAAGACAACTAACCTTTATGACTAGAACAAAGAGGTAACCCAGAAATTTTGTAATAGGAATTGTAGGATGGCATTTCCCCTTGTTCATACAATCATCATCTCTGACATATACATCCTGTAAGTTCACTAGATGGGGTAAAGGACTACCATCAGTTGAAACAAATACGACTTAGAGACTACATTAAAAAAAAGTTTGAATAGCACAATATTATGATTTAGCAGTGTTTTTATAGGTACAAAGAAAATATATCTTAAGGCAGTCAATAAATGACTACTTCTCATGACCTTCTGCATATTTTTCTAAATAAATTGGCTTTCTTGTCCCTCACAATGAAATATCAAAACTTGTTCAGATTGAAAGGTTGTGTTTATTATAATAGCTTTTCAGTTTCCAATTTCCTTGTTTTTACAGAGAGGACTTTGAATTTATTGTTGCACTAGAATTTGCCATACACAGACACAGACATTACTTTTTACTGAATTGATACATCTTTCTTGCTTAATAGGGCAGATATACATATACGTATGTTGTGAAATCTGACTTTTTTCTTTAAGAAAATAATAATGAGCAAACAAGCACTTCATTCCTTATTAAAAACTTTTACAAAGAGTCCTTCTGTGATGGTACATGAGCTGCAAACAAACAGCAGGAAAAATGTAATAGTTCTGTCAGCGACTGCAGTAAATAAGTAGGAACTGACTTTGCCATTGCTTTTCTTTTTGACCTTGGACAGGCTGATGATCTTTTTACATTTCATTTCATATATTAACTTGAAATAAATTACTAACCCATTTCTAAGCCTATTTATGAGGACTATTTTGATGCAAACTCATATTTAAAGGCAAAGCTAAATTCAAGTATGTGCAATAAACAGTTATGATTATTTTCTTATTATTTTATCAAGAGATAATTTTCTTGTTGCTTTTCCCTCAGAATTTTTTTTTCTGTGTGCATGTGTGTGTGTGTTTTCAAACCAATAGCACTTTCAATGTTCATTTGAAAATGGCTATATATGTATTTTCTGCATATATTTTGGTTTGGTTCATAGAGTAAGTGTTCTACAAAAGTGTCTTAGCTCTTTAACAGGTATTCATTTAAGTGAAAACCACTGTAATTTGTTAGTCTTCTATGATAATTCAAGATGTTCCTCACATTCTGATTTAAAGGTTGAAAGGGAATAATTTGCATATATTTTCAGAGTTGAACATGCTGAGAGGTAGAGAATAAGATGCTGTCTAATAAGACATTCATTACATATACTAGTTTTTAAGAATCATTTTTAAGTTCAAATTTTTAACATGGTTCAAGATAATAGCTATGTTTATAGTGGCTGCTGCAGATCAGATGCTTTGACTTTAATCTCTGTCATGCAGTTTGCAAAGACAATTTTTGATGGCAATGCCTACTACTGGATCTACGAATTAAGAAACTTCTTATTTAAAATCTACCGTATCTCACGTCAGTGGATCAAAGACTTCACATTTTAATGCAGCATTGTCAATGTCTCCTAAGGAATAGAGTTTTAAAAGTTTTGCCTACAGGGCTTCCCTGGTGGCGCTGTGGTTGAGAATCTGCCTGCTAATGCAGGGGACATGGGTTCAAGCCCTGGTCTGGGAAGATCTCACATGCCGCGGAGCATCTAGGCCCGTGAGCCACAACTACTGAGCCTGTGCGTCTGGAGCCTGTGCTCCGCAACCATAGAGGCCGTGATAGTGAGAGGCCCGTGCACCATGATGAAAAGTGGCCCCCGCTTGCCACAACTAGAGAAGGCCCGCACACAGAAATGAAGACCCAACACAGCAAAAATAAATTAATTAATTAATAAACTCCTACCCCCAACATCTTCTAAAAAAAAAAAAAGTTTTGCCTACAAACTTTTTCTAGTCTATTTTCAGTGACCTGAAAAATATGTAAAATGGTTCCCAGAAAGAAATCATTACATTTATTAATGCCTTTCTCCCAATGCATTTTTCCAAATATCTCTAATAATATATACATTTTTATTGTTAAAATAAATATACATTGTTTTAAAAAATAAGAAATTGAAAAGTGTGAAAAATAATAATCTAATGACAGATTAACACTTGTAAAATTTGGCATAGTTTCTGTCATTATATTTCTATTCAACTATGTTTGACATAGCTGGACCCATGCTCCATATACAGTTTTTTTTAGTTTTATTTTTTTTTAATTTAAAACTTGCATAATGAAGAAGTTTCCTGTCCTTTGTCGCTGGAAAATAGCCTCTAAACCCTCTGAATTTTCCTAGTGATAGGCATGTCTTTGATATTCATTTTGAGCCCTTCCAAACACACCTGAGTTTATGCTGATAAGATGGCTCATGGTGGATCCATAGATGGTTTATGGTAATGCAGTGGTACAGCATGGAGGCTGATCATGGAAGAAAGACCAATTATGTGATTAGAGAGTTGGAACTTTGGAACATATGATATTTGCCTGACCTCCAGAGAGAGGAATATGACTGGAGATTGGCTTCAATCAGCTGACCACTAATTCAGTCAAGCATGCCTATTTAAAGAAACTGCCCCCAAAATATGGGTACCAAAACGCAGATGAGCTCCCTTGTTGCCAACGCGGCAATACTCCATGTTGTCACACATTGGTATGCCAGGGGAGTGACGTGTCCTGAATCCCTCAGGAGAGAAAAATGGAAGGTTAAAAGACCCTCCAATACCTCATCCTGTATGTCTCTTCTTTTCCTGATTCTGAATTGCTTCCTCTTGCTAAAATAAGCTAGGATTACATATATGTACAGCACTTTCCTCAGTTTTGTGTGTCATTCTAGTGAATCATCAAATCTGAGGGGAAAATGTTCCAATATTATAGCCAGCTTTTCAGAATTACAGGAGGACTGGGATCCTCTAAACTTACAGTTGGTGTCTGAAGTGAGTGAAATCTTGTTCAGAATTGTGCCTTTAACCTATGCCATTTGGTCCAAATCTACATAGTTGGTATCAGAAGTCATTGCAATATTTTACCATAATAATTTCTAGTATAGTTAAATATACTGAAAAATTTTAGTTCTAAATTTTTCAATAGTTAAATATATTGGAAAATTTTAGTTCTAAATTTTTCAATAGTATAATATGTCATTATTATTTAACCATTCTTTTAATCATTCTGTAATGAGTGGATCATTTTTGATATCAAAATTTTCTTTTTTATAAATTAGTACATATTCCTTGATAAAAATTTGGAAAATAAAATAAGTCAAACACAAAAATGAAAATTAAGCGTTCATTGTTTTGATGTATATTTTTTTCAGATTTTTATTTACAGAATAGTTTATATAATTTTGTAGTTTATTATACCATTGTACTTTATTAAAGACATTTGAGTTTTATCAAACTTTTAAATAATGTAAATAAAGCTATGATAAACATTCTTGTAAGTAAATCAGTGTGCATGTGTAAACTTTGATTACTTACTTTGTGTAAAATCCTAAAAGCAGAATTAATGTTTTATGGATGTGAACATCTTTGAAGTAAATTGTAGAATGCCAAAATGTTTTCTAAAACACCTATGTGCCAGAAATGCCTATTTCACTATATCCTCACAAAGTTTATTATTTTTGAAATATTTACTAATTTGATAAGCAAAAATTTACTTCATTCTTTTAATTTGTATATATATACACATATATATCATAAATTATATTAATCTATAAATGTATATATGTAAAATGAACATGTCCAGCTAAAATTTATATCCATAAATTTTCCTTGAATTTGTCATTGGTATTTTTCCTCTGAATCATCTGTTCCAATCTTAATAAAAATGTCATTCTTATTAATTTTAAAAATTGTATAAAATACACACAACATAAAATTTGCCACTTTAACCAATTATAAGTGTACAGTTCAATCTAGTCACATTGTTGTGTAACTAAACTAAACCTTTTCACCTTGCAAATCTGAAGCTCTGTACTGTTAAACAACAATACAACATATCCCCGTCCCTGAGCTCCTTGCAACCGCCACTCTATTTTTTGTCTCTATAAGTTTGATTACTCTAGATACCTCATATAAGTGGACCATACAGTATTTATAGTGTGTTTCTGGTGTATTTACTTTAGTATAATTTCACAAATATTCATCCATACTGCAGCACGTGTCACAATTTTCGTCCCTTTTAAGGCTGAATAAAAATCCATTGTGGAGGCTACAAGGGGAAGATTGTGGAAGAGTAAGACACGGAGATCACCTTCCTCCCCACAGATACACCAGAAATATATCTACAGGTGGAACAACCCCTACAGAACACCTACTGAATGCAGGCAGAAGACCTCAGACCTCCCAAAAGGCAAGAAACTCCCCACGTACCTGGGTAGGGCAAAAGAAAAAAGAAAAAAAACAGAGACAAAAGGATAGGGATGGGACCTGCACCAGTGGGAGGGAGCTGTGAAGGAGGAAAGATCTCCACACACTAGGAAGCCCCTTCGCGTGTGGAGACTGCGGGTCGTGGAGTGGGAAAGTTTTGGAGACGCGGAGGAGAGCGCAGCAACAGGGGTGCGGAGGGGAAATTGGAGAGATTCCCGGACAGAGGATCGGTGCCACTGGCACTCACCAGACCGAGCGGCTTCTCTGCTCACCCGCTGGGGCGGGTGGGGCTGGCAGCTGAGGCTCCAGCTTGGTCAGAGCGCAGGGAGAGGACTGGTGTTGGCAGCATGAACACAGACTGCAGGGGGTTAGTGCACCACGGCTAGCTGGGAGGGAGTCCCGGGAAAAGTCTGGACCTACCGAAGAGGCAAGAGACTTTTTCTTCCCTCTTTGTTTCCTGGTGCGCCAGGAGACGGGATTAAGAGAGCTGCTTAAAGGAGCTACAGAGATGGGCATGAACCATGGCTAAAATAACAGCCCCAGAGATGTGCATGAGATGCAAAGGCTGTTGCTGTTGCCACCAAGAAGCCTGTGCACGAGCACAGGACACTATCCACACACCCCTTCTGGGAAGACTGTGCAGCCCGCCACTACCGGGGTCCCAGGATCCAGGGACAACTTCCCCGGGAGAGTGCACGGCAGGCCTCAGGCTGGTGCAACGTCACACCTGCCTCTGACGCAGCAGGCCCGCCCCGCACTCCATGCCCCTCCCCCCTCCCAGGCCTGAGTGAACCAGAGTCCCTGAAGCAGCTGCTCCTTTAACCCTGTCCTGTCTGAGTGAAGAACAGGTGCCCTCCTGTGACCTATACACAGAGGCAGGGCCAAATCCAAAACTGAACTCCAGGAGCTGTGCGAAAAAAGAAGAGAAAGGGAAATCTTTTCCAGCAGCCTCAGAAGCAGCGGATTAAATCTTCACAGTCAACCTGATGTACCCTGCATCTGTGGAATACCTGAATAGACAATGAATCATCCCACATTTAGGAGGTGGACTTTGAGAAGATTTATGATTTTTTCCCCTTTTCCTCTTTTTGTGAGTGTGTATGTGTATGCTTCTGTGTGAGATTTTGTCTGTATAGCTTTGCTTCCACCATTTGTCCTAGGGTTCTATCCGTCCATTTTTTTTGGTGTTGTTTTTGTTTCTTTTTCTTTTTTCCTTAATAATTATTTTTTATTTTAATAACTTCATTTTATTTCACTTTATCTTCTTTCTTTCTTTCTTTCTTTCTTTCTTTCTTTCTTTCTTTCTTTCTTTCTTTCTTTCTTTCTTCCTTTCTTTCTTTCCTTCCTTCCCTCCTTTAGACAACAAATCATCGCAAATTGAGGAGGTGGACTTCGAGAGCAAGATTTATGATTTTTCCCCTTTTCCACTTTCTGTGAGTGTGTATGTATATACTGCTGTGTGAGATTTTGTCTGTATAGATTTGCTTCCACCATTTGTCCTAGGGTTCTATCTGTCCTTTTTTGTTTTTTAACTTTTTTTCTTAATAATTATTTTCTATTTTAATAACTTTATTATCTTTTATCTTACTTTATTTTATTTTGCATTATCTTCTTTCTTTCTTTCTTTCCTTCATTCCTTCCCTCCTTCCTTGCTTCCTCCCTCCCTCCCTCCTTTCTTTCTTTCATTCCTTCTTTCTTTCTTTCTCTTGTTCTTTCTACTTCTACTAATTCTTTCTTTCTACATTTTCTCCCTTTTATTCTTAGCCATGTGGATGAAAGGCTCTTGGTGCTGCAGCCAGGAGTCAGTGCTGTGGCCCTGAGGTGGGAGAGCCAACTTCAGGACACTGGTCCACAAGAGACCTCCCAGCTCCACATAATATCAAATGGCAAAAATCTCCCAGAGATCTCCATGGCAACACGAATAACCAGCTTCACTCAACGACCAGCAAGCTACAGTGCTGGATACCCTGTGCCAAACAACTACCAAAACAGGAACACAACCCCACCCATTAACAGAGAGGCTGCCTAAAATCTTTATAAGTCCACAGACACCCCAAAACAAACCACCAGACGTGGACGTGCTGACCAGAAAGACAAGATCCAGCCTCATCCACTGGAACACAGGCATTAGGCCCCTCCACCAGGAAGCCTACACAACCCACTGAACCAACCTTAGCCACTGGGGATGGACACCAAAAACAACGGGAACTATGAACCTGCAGCATGCAAAAAGGAGACCCCATACACAGTAAGATAAGCGAAATGAGAAGACAGAAAATCACTGCAGCAGATGAAGGAGCAAGATAAAAACCCACCAACCTAACAAATGAAGAGGAAATAGGCAGTCTACATGAAAAATAATTCAGAATAATGGTAGTAAAGATGATCCAAAATCTTGGAAATAGAACAAAAAAATGCAAGAAACATTTAACAAGGACCTAGAAGAACTAAAGATGAAACAAGCAAGGATGAACAACACAATAAATGAAACAAAAAATACTCTAGATGGGATCGATAGCAGGATATCTGAGGCAGAAGAAAGATGAGTGACCTGGAAGATAAAAGAGTGGAAATAACTACTGCAGAGCATAATAAAGAAAAAAGAATGAAAAGAACTGAAGACACACTCAGAGACCACTGGGACAACATTAAGCACACCAACATTCAATTTATAGGGGTTCCAGAAGAAGAAAAGAAAAAGAAAGGGACTGAGAAAATATTTGAAGATATTATAGATGAAAAGTTCCCTAATATGGGAAAGGAAATAGTTAATCAAGTCCAGGAAGCACAGAGCGTACCATACAGGATAAATCCGAGGAGAAATATGCCAAGACACATATTAATCAAGCTGTCAAAAATTAAATACAAAGAAAACATATTAAAAAGAGCAAGGGAAAAACAACAAATAACACACAAGGGAATTCCCATAAGGTTAACAGCTGATCTCTCAGCAGAAACCCTACAAGCCAGAAGGGACTGTCACAACATATTTAAAGTGATGAAGGAGAAAAACTTGCAACCAAGATTACTCTACCCTGCAAGGATTGCATTCAGATTTGATGGAAAAATTAAAACTTTTACAGACAAGCAAACGCTGAGAGAGTTCAGCACCACCAAACCAGCTTTACAACAAATGCTAAAGGAACTTCTCTAGGCAAGAAACACAAGAGAAGGAAAAGACTGAAAATAACGAACCCAAAACAATTAACAAAATGGGAATAGGCACATACATATTAATAATTACCTTAAATGTAAATGGATTAAATGCTCCCACCAAAAGACATAGATTGGCTGAATGGATACAAAAACAAGACCCATATATATGCTGTCTACAAGAGACCCACTTCAGACCTAGAGACACATACAGACTGAAAGTAAGGGGATGGAAAAAGATATTCCATGCAAATGGAAACCAAAAGAAAGCTGGAGTAGGAATTCTCATATCAGACAAAATAGACTTTAAAATAAAGACTATTACAAGAGACAAAGAAGGACACTACATAGTGATCAAGGGATTGATCCAAGAAGAAGATATAATCATTGTAAATATTTATGTACCCAACATAGGAGCACCTCAATACATAAGGCAAATACTAACAGCCATAAAAGGAGAAATCGACAGTAACACATTCATAGTAGGGGACTTAAACACCCCACTTTCACCAATGGACAGATCATCCAAAATGAAAATAAATAAGGAAACACAAGCTTTCAATGATACATTAAACAACATGGACTTAATTGATATTTATAGGACATTCCATCCAAAAACAACAGAATACTCAATTTTCTCAAGTGTTCCTGGAATATTCTCCATGATAGATCATATCTTGGGTCACAAATCAAGCCTTGATAAATTTAAGAAAATTGAAATCATATCAAGCATCTTTTCCAACCACAACAATATGAGACTAGATATCAATTACAGGAAAACACCTGTAAAAAATACAAACACATGGATGCAAAACTATACACTACTTCATAACGAAGTGATCACTGAAGAAATCAAAGAGGAAATCAAAAAATACCTAGAAACAAATGACAGTGGAAACACAACAACCCAAAACCTATGGGATGCAGCAAAAGCAGTTCTAAGAGGGAAGTTTATAGCAATACAATCCTACCTTAAGAAACAGGAAGGATCTCGAATAAAAAAGCTAACCTTGCACCTAAAGCAATTAGAGAAAGAAGAACAAAACACCCCAAAGTTAGCAGAATGAAAGAAATCATAAAAATCAGGTCAGAAATAATTGAAAAAGAAATTAATGAAATGATAACAAAGATCAATAAAACTAAAAGCTGGTCCTTTAAGAAGATAAACAAAATTGAGAACCTATTAGACAGACTCATCAAGAAAAAAAGGGAGAAGACCCAAATCAATAGAATTAGAAATGAAAACGGAAAAGTAATAACTGACACTGCTGAAATACAAAAGATCATGAGAGATTACTGCAAGCAACTCTATGCCAATAAAATGGACACCCTGGAAGAAACGGACAAATTCTTAGAAATGCACAACCTGCCAAGACTGAATCAGGAAGAAATAGAAAATATGAACAGACCAATCACAAGCACTGAAATTGAAACTGCAATTAAAAATCTTTGAACAAACAAAAGCCCAGGACCAGAGGGCTTCACAGGCGAATTCTATCAAACATTTAGAGAAGAGCTAACACCTATCCTTCTCAAACTCTACTGATATATAGCAGAGGGAGGAACACTCCCAAACTCATTCTACAAGGCCACCATCACCTAGATACAAAAACCAAACAAGGATGTCACAATGAAAGAAAACTACAGGCCAATAGCACTGATGAACATAGATGCAAAAATCCTCAACAAAATACTAGCAAACAGAATCCAACAGCACATTAAAAGGATCATACACCATCATCAAGTCAGGTTTATTCAAGGAGGGCAAGGATTCTTCAATATACGCAAATCAATGAATATGATAAACCATATTAATAAATTGAAGGACAAAAACCATGTCATCACCTCAATAAACGCAGAGAAGGCGTTTGAAAAATTCAACACCCATTTTTGATAAAAACCCTGCAGAATGTAGGCATAGTGGAAACTTTCCTCAATATAATAAAGGCCATATATGAAAAACCCACAGCCAACATCATCCTCAATGCTGAAAACTGAAAGCATTTCCACTAAGATCAGGCACAAGACAAGGTTGCCCACTCTCACCACTCTTATTCAACATAGTTTTGGAAGTTTTAGCCACAGCAATCAGAGAAGAAAAGGAAATAAAAGGAATCCAAATTGGAAAAGAAGTAAAGCTGTCACTGTTTGCAGATGACATGATACTATACATAGAGAATCCTAAAGATGCTACCAGAAAACTACTAGAGCTAATCAATGAATGTGGTAAAGTAGTAGGATACAAAATTAATGCACAGAAATCTCTGGCATTCCTATACGCTAATGGTGAAAAATCTGAAAGTGAAATCAGGAAAACACTCCCATTTACCATTGCAACAATAATAGTAAAATGTCTAGGAATAAACCTACCTAAGGAGACGAAAGAACTGTATGCAGAAAATTATAAGACACTGATGAAAGAAATTAAAGATGATACAAATAGATGGAGAGATATACCATGTTCTTGGATTGGAAGAGTCTACATTGTGAAAATGACTCTACTACCGAAAGCAATCTATAGATTCAATGCAATCCCTATCAAACTACCACTGGCATTTTTCACAGAACTAGAACAAAAAATTTCACAATTTGTATGGAAACACAAAATACCCCGACTAGCCAAAACAATCTTGAGAACAAAAAACAGAGCTGGAGGAATCAGTCTCCCTGACTTCAGACTATACTACAAAGCTACAGTAATCAAGACAGTATGGTACTGGCACAATAACAGAAAAATAGATCAATGGAACAGGATAGAAATCCCAGAGATAAACCCACGCACATATGGTCACCTTATCGTTGATAAAGGTGTCAGGAATGTACAGTGGAGAAAGGACAGCCTCTTCAATAAGTGGTGCTTGGAAAACTGGACAGGTACATGTAAAAGCATGAGGTTAGATCACTCCCTAATACCATACACAAAAATAAGCTCAAAATGGATTAAATACATAAATGTAAGACCAGAAACTCTCAAACTCTTAGAGGAAAACACAGGTGGAACACTCTATTACATAAATCACAGCAAGATCCATTTTGACCCATCTCCTAGAGAAATGGAAATAAAAACAAAAATAAACAAATGCGACGTAATGAAACTTCAAAGCTTTTGCACAGCAAAGGAAACCATAAACATGACCAAAAGACAACCCTCAGAATGGGAGAAAATATTTGCAAATGGAGCAACTGACAAAGATTAATCTCCAAAATTTACAAGCAGATCATGCAGCTCAATAACAAAAAAACAAACAACCCAATCCAAAAATGGGCAGAAAACCTAAATAGACATTTCTCCAAAGAAGGTATACAGACTGCCAACAAACACATGAAAGAATGCTCAACATCATTAATCATTAGAGAAATGCAAATCAAAACTACAATGAGATATCATCTCACACCAGTCAGAATGGCAATCATCAAAAAATCTAGAAACAATAAATGCTGGAGAGGGTGTGGAGAAAAGGGAACACTCTTGTCCTGCTGGTGGGAAAGTGAGTTGGTTCAGCCACTATGGAGAACAGTATGGAGGTTCCTTGAAAAACTACAAATAGAACTACCATATGACCCAGCAATCCCACTACTGAGCCTATACCCTGGGAAAACCATAATTCAAAAAGAGTCATGTACCAAAATGTTCATTGCAGCTCTATTTACAAGAGCCAGGAGATGGAAACAACCTAAGTGTCAATCATCAGATGAATGGATAAAGAAGATGTGGCACATATATACAATGGAATATTATTCAGCCATAAAAAGAAATGAAAGTGAGCTATTTGTAATGAGGTGGATAGTCCTAGAGTCTGTCATGCAGAGTGAAGTAAATCAGAAAGAGAAAGACAAACACCATATGCTAACACATATATATGGAATTTAAGAACAAAAATGTCATGCAAAACCTAGGGGTAAGACAGGAATAAAAACACAGACCCACTAGACAGTGGACTTCAGGATATGGGGAGGGGGAAGAGTAAGATGTGACAAAGCGAGAGAGAGGCATGGACATATATACACTACCAAATATAAGGTAGATAGCTAGTGGGAAGCAGCCCCATAGCACAGGGAGATCAGCTCGGTGCTTTGTGACTGCCTGGAGGGGTGGGATAGGGAGGGTGGGAGGGAGGGAGACATAAGAGGGAAGAGATATGGGAACATATGTACATGTATGACTGATTCACTTTGTTATAAAGCAGAAACTAACAACAACAACAAAAAAAAAGACTTTGTAGCAACAGAGCTTTTGTAAGAAAAAATGAGTTTTGTTGATCATAAAAAAAAGTAATCCACTGTGTGTGTGTGTGTGTGATATATGTGTGTGATATATGTGTGTGATATATGTGTGTGTGTGTGTGTGTGTGTATATATATATATATATATATACACACACACACATATATATCACATTTTATTTATCCATGCATGCATTGATGGACACTTTGGTTGCTTCCACCTTTTGGCTATTGTAAATAATACTGCCATGAACACAGGTATACAAAATATATCTTTGAGACCGTGCTTTGAATATATGCATATATATACCCAGAAGTGGCCTTGCTGGATCATAGGTAATTGTATTTTAAAATTTTAGAGGGATCACCATACTATTTTCCCTAGCATAGTGAAATTCCCTTCAACAATGCACAAGTCTTCCAAATTCTCCACTTCCTTTCCATCACTTATTTTATGTGTGTTTGGGTTTTGTGACAGCAGCCTTCCTGATGGGTGTGATGTGATATCTAATTGCAGTTTTGATTTGCATTTCTCTTATGATTAGTCATGTCGAGTATCTTTTATTTATTTATTTTTTTGTGGTACGCTGGCCTCTCACCGCCACGGCATCTCCCGTCGCGGAGCACAGGCTCCGGACGCGCAGGCCCAGCGGCCATGACTCATGGGCGCAGCCGCTCCGCGGCATGTGGGATCCTCCCAGACTGGGGCACGAACCCGTGTTCCCTGCATCGGCAGGCGGACTCTCAACCACTGTGCCACCAGGGAAGCCCCATGTCGAGTATCTTTTCAAACGATTGCTGGTGTTTCATATTAATTTATATTCTCTTTCTATATTTTCTGTTTTTTTTTAAATTTCTTCCAGATATAATCTCCAACTGTTGATTATATTAATTAAGATTTTGTTTTTACATTTACAACTAGTTTATTTTGGAGGACACAAAATTTACATGGTTCAAAGTGAAATATTCTATAGGTGGTTCACTGAATTACTTTATGAATAAATTAGGCATCTGGTTAAGCAAGTTTTAAAGCTTTTTACATCTTAGAGTATTGAGACCACATTCTATATAGTGATTCCTAACTTTTCCAGTATGAATATACCTATTATTTTATTTTTCTTAGTGTGGAATTATTTTTGAAAAATACAAATACTTTCAAGAATAAGATAAAATACCAATACTTCCAGAGAATAACAAATTTCACGTAGTCCATGAAGGAAAAATGTTAACATTTTCTCAAATTTGTATTATTTTAAAGCAACATAAATATGACATTATTATACACATATAATTGATAATTGCTTGGCACCTTCCTCCAGCCTTATTTTCTTCCTCCACAAATGTAAATATTAAGCTGAAAGTTTTAGCTTTTGATTCACATTTTTTTATTTTAACTATATAAGTTAACGTTCACACACAAAATATTCCATTATGTTTTAAAAATCATTTTTACTACACAAACATTTTACATTATGATATTCTGTGGAATATATCATTCTGTGGCCTTTTATTCTTTTGTTTTGTTTTTAATGATGAGTGACATATTTTTAATTTTTTTTAATTTTTTATTTTATATTGGCAATAGTTGATTAACAGTGTTGTGTTAGTTTCAGGTGTACAGAGTGATTCAGTTATACATATAAATGTTTCTATTCTTTTTCAAATTCTTTTACCAATTAGGTTGTTACCTAATACTGAGAAGTGTTCCCTGTGCTATACAGTAAGCCCTTTTTGGTTATCCATTTTAAATATAGCAGTGTGTACATGTCAATCATAAATTCCCTAACTCTCCCTCCTCCCCACCCTTATACTGTGGTACATGGAAATCTAATTCAATCATGTAAACTGCTATCAATTATTCCATTATGTGAATATATTATAATTTACTGGTTTATTTGCCTGCTGAAACATAAATGATATGCAACAAACATTCTTTTTTATGATTTTAAAGAAACTTTATTTTAAGAAAGCATACAAATCTCTAGTGATGTGAAAAATATAGTTAAATTACTGTAACATCCAATACAAATGTTATTTTTTTAAAGAAAGATAAGAAAAACACATTATAGTGTCACCTTAGAAAGCCTTCTTAATATACTGGAACTCTAAAAAACTTGGGTTATCATATCTTCTGGTTCTTGCTTCTTCCTGAAATAATGCCATTTTCAGTAACATGGATGGACCTAGAAATTGTCATACTGAGTGAAGTCAGACAGTGAAAGACAAATATAATACGATATCGCTTATATATCGAATCTTAAAAAAGGCTACACATGAACTTATCTACAAACCAGAAACAGAATTACAGATGTAGAAAACAAACTTATGGTTACTGGGAGGTAAGTGGGGGGGGGGTGATAAATTGGAAGATTGGGATTGACACATACATACTACCATATATAAAATAGATAAGTAATAAGGAACTACTGTACATCACAGGGAACTCTACTTGATACTCTGTAATGGCCTGTATGGGAAAGGAAGGTAAAAAAGAGTGGATATATGTATATGTATATCAGATTCATTTTGCTGTACACCTGAAACTAACACAACATTGTAAATCAACTATACCCCAATGAAAATTTAACTTTTTAATATAAAAAAAGAAAAATTCCCTTTGGAAGATAATTTCTTCATTATCTTCAGAGGCTCTGGAATCTGTTAGATTCAGAACTCAATTTTGAGTGACTTAAGGGAATAAAACCTTTACGACTTTTCTTTCTAAATTGTGTAATATTAAAAGCTGAATGCCCCCTTTGAAGTAATTTATTATTATAGCATCTCACACTCTACATAACACATTCAGAAATTAATGATTTTTCAACAAATTTAACTTATTACATTAAAAAATCCAGTCTCCCTATGTTTCTTAGTGCATTTAAAAATATTTTTATTGTAATAAAATGCATATAATATAAAATTTATCATGCTAACCGTTTTTAAGTGTACAGTTCAGTGGTATTTAGTACATTCACATTGTTGTGCAAACATCACCATTATTGATCTCTAAAAAATTTTCTTCCTCATAAACTGAAATTCCATACAAATTGAGCAATGACTCTCCACTACCCCTTGCTGAAACTCCTGGCAACCAGTCTTTTGCTTTAGGTCTTTATGACTTTGACTACCCTAGGTAACTCATATAAGGGGAACCATCCAATATTTCCTCTTTTGTCACTGTTTTTTGTCAAAAAAGCTTACATTGTTTCCAACATGTGTTATATTCTTTCTTTTATTTCTTTTATTTTTAGTAATAGCTATCCCAGTGAATGTGAGATGGTATATCATTGTGGTTTTGATTTGCATTTCCTTAATAATTAGTGACACTGAGTATCTTTGTATTTGCTTATTGACCATTTGTATATCTTTGGAAAAATGTCTATTCAGGTCCTTTCCTTATTTCTTACTCAGGGTTTTTTGGTTTTCATTGTTGAGTTGTAGGAGTTCTTTACACATTCTGGATATTAACTCTTTATTATATATATGATATGCAATTATTTTGACTCACTCTGTGGGATGATTATTCACTCTGTTGATAGTGTCCTTTGATATACAGATGTTTTAAAATTTGATTAAGTTCAATCTATTTTTTCTTTTGGCATCACTGCTTTTGATTTCACATCCGAGAAATAAGTTCTAAGTCCAATGTCCTGAAGCTTTTTCTGCCATGTTTTCTTCAAAGAGTTCCATAGTTTTATCACTTAGGTTTAAGTCTTTGATGCATTTTGAATTAATTTTGTGTATGGTGTGAGGTAAGGATCCAATTTCATTTTTGCATTGTCAATATAGAGTTTTCTAAACACCATTTGTTCAAGAGACTGCTCTTTCCCCATTTTGTAATCTTGGCACTCTTGTCAAAAATCATTTGACCATATATGTGAGGTTTATTTCTAGGCTCTCAATTCTATTCCATTGATCTGCCTTTTGCCAGTGCCACCTGTTTTGTTTACTGCCGTTTTGTAGTAAGTTTGATATCAGGAAGACTTAGACTTCTTTGTTCTTCTTTATCAAGATCGTTTTGGTGACTAACTCTCCTTTATGATTCTGTATGAATTTTATGATGGATTTTTCCCTTTCTGAAAAGACTGTCACTAAGATTTTGATAAAAGATTGCACTGAATCTGTAGCTTGCTTTGAATCATATTGCCATCTTAACAATATTAAGTTTTCCAATCCATGAACACAGGATGTTTTTCCATTTATTGGTGTCTTTACTCTTTTCTCAGCAGTGGTTTTTTTTTTAGTTTTGACTCTACAACTCTTTCAGCACCATGATTAAATTTATCCCTAAATAGTTTATTCTTTTTGATGCTATCACAAATAGAATTATTTTAATTTTCTTTTCAGATTGTTCATTATCACTGTATGGAAATGCAACTGATTTTTGTTTGTTGATTTTGTATCACATGTCTTTGCTGAATTTATTTGTTCTAACAGGGATTTTTGTGTGGAATCTTTAGTACTTTCTACACATAAGTTCATTTCAAAGGCAGAGATAATTTTACTTCTTGCTTTCCAATTTAGATGCCTTTTACTTATGTTCTTACCTAAAGGCTCTAGTTATGACTCCCAATGCTATGTTGAAAAGCAGTGGTTAAAGTGGGTATCCTTGCCTTGTTCCTTATCTTAGACAAAAGATTTGAGCCTTTGACCATTTAATATAAGCTCTGGGGTTTTCATATATTTCCTTTATTATGTTAAATTATTTCTTTGTATCCTTAGTTAGATGACTGTTTTTATCATGAAAATGTGTTGAATTTTGTCAAATACCTTTTCTGCATCAATTGAAGAAATCATATATATATATATATTTTCTGTTAATGTGATATATTGTATTGATTGACTTTTGTATGTCAAACCATGCTTGAACTCCAGGAAGAAACATCACTTGGTTATGGTGAATAATCTTTTTAATATGTTGTTGAATTTGGTTTGCTTGTATTTTGTTGAAGATTTTTCTTCAATACTGATATTGAATTTTCATCTGTAATTTCTTTTCTTGTACTATTTTTGAATAGCTTTGGTATCAGGGTAATGCAGGGCTCATAGGATTAGTTAAGAAGTCTCTGCCTCTTCAATTGTTTGGGTATAGTTTGAGAAAGATTGGTGTCAGTTCTTTAAATGCTTTGTACAATTTACCAATTAAGTCATCTAGTCCTAGAATTTTCATTGTTGGGATATTTTCAATCACTGCCTCCATCTCATTACTAGTTATAGATACATTCAGATTTTCTCTTCGTGATTCAGTCCTGGTTGATTGTGGGTTTCCAATAATCTGTACGTATTATCTAGGTTATGCAATTTTTCACATACAATTGTTCATAGTACTCTCATATAACCATTTTTATTTCCATAAGCCTTTTTTGTTTCTATAAATTTCATAGTAATGTCACCTCTTTCATTTCTGATTTTGTTTATTTGAGTTTTCTCTCTTTTACTGTTACTTTATCTAGATAAAATTTTGTCAATTTTATATTTTCTTTTGAAGAACAAATTTTAGGGTTTGTTGATATTTTCTATTCTTTTTCTATTGTCTACTTTATTTATTTCTGCTCTAATCTTTGTTATATTTCCTCTCTTTGCTACCTTTGGATTAAGTTATTTTTCTGGTTCCATAAAGTTGTTAATTTGACATGTTTCTCCTTTTTTAGTGTGTTTACATATACATTTTCTTTTTTATAAGGATATTTTCCTTGTCTTTACCATGAGGATTACATATAATACCTTAAAGTTATAGCCATCTATATTAAATTGTATTCATTTTAACTTCAATGTAACACAAAAACTCTACTCCTTTACTACTATGCTACCCTCACTTTATGCCATCGATATGATAAATTATATATTTGTTTACTTTGTACCCATTAACATAGATTTATATTTTTATAAATTTGTCTTATATATTTTGCAGAAAATAAATGTGGAGTTATGAACCAAAAGTACAAAATTACTGATTTTTATATTTGCCCATGTTATTAATTTTAGTGGAGATATTTATATCTTAATATGTTTTCAAGTTACTGTTTAGCATCTGTTCATTCATCTGGAAGGACTCCTTTTTGTATTTCTTGTATGGCTCATCTAGTGGTAATGAACTCCTTCAGCTTTTGCTTATATGGAAATGTCATACTTTCCTCCCCATTTTTTTTTTTTTTTTTTTGTGGTACATGGGCCTCTCATTGCTGTGGCCTCTCCTGCTGCAGAGCAGAGGCTCCAGACGCGCATGCCCAGTGGCCATGGTTCACGGGCCCAGCCTCTCCACAGCATGTGGGATCCTCCTAGACTGGGGCACGAACCTGTGTCCCCTGCATCGGCAGGTGGACTCCCAACCACTGCACCACCAGGGAAGCCCATCCTCCCCATTTTTGAATGACAATTTTTCCAGATGTCAAATTCTCAGTTCACAGATTATTTTCTTCACTTAAAAATATTATCTCACTGCTCTT
This sequence comes from Aethalodelphis obliquidens, assembly GCF_003676395.1. Classification (NCBI taxonomy): domain Eukaryota; kingdom Metazoa; phylum Chordata; class Mammalia; order Artiodactyla; family Delphinidae; genus Aethalodelphis; species Aethalodelphis obliquidens. Next base: position 4,395,991 of record NW_020837998.1, read on the forward strand.
TGGCCTCCAGGCTTCCCCTGGGAAATATGCTGATAATCTTATTGAGGATTCTTCATATAGGTCAAGCCACATTTCCTTACTGCTTTTAAGATTCTCTATGTTTGACTTTTGACATTTGATTATAATGCATGTTAATGTGGGTCTCTTTCAGTGTATCCTACTCGGTCTTCTTGGATTTGTAGATCCATGTATTTCTTCAAATTTGAGAAGTTTTCAGCCATTGTTTCTTTAAATAATCTCTCAGGCCTTTTCTTCTCTTCTTCTGGGACACTCATATTGTGTGCCTGCTTAATGGTATCCCTTATGTTCCTGACGCTTTCTTCACTTTCTTGACTCATTTTTTTTTTCCCCTCAAACATGATAAATTCTTATGCTCTGTCTTCAGGTTCACAGATGCCTTTATCTGCCTATATAGTTCGCTTGTTGGACCCTCTAAATAATTTTTTGATTCAGTTATTATAGCTTTCAGTTTCAGAATTGTTCTTGCTTCCTTTTTATAAATCTATCTCTGTTGATATTCTCAGCTTAGTCATAGATCATTTTCCTGATTTTTCCTTACTGCTTTGTCTGTGTTTTCCTTTAACTCTTTGAGAATATTTAAAATAGCTATTTCAAAATATTTGTCTAGTAATACTGATGCCAGAAATTCTTCAGGGGTGGTTTCTGGAGGTTTATTTTGCTCCTTTGAATGGGCCATATTTTTTCTATTTGTTTTATAAAATGGTAGGAAGACATATATCACTTTTTAGCCCAAATTGCCAATTTTTTCACCACAAATTTGTAAGGTATATCTTCCCCGCAGATAATATATATATATATATATATATATATATATATCTTCCATTACTGTCTCTATTGGGGAGGGTGGCACAATTTAATTTTTCTTTTCTTTTTTTTCCAAAAGTTTTCCTGACAATACTAGTAGTGTTGAATTTCCGTAGTTTTGATATGAATAAGGTAAAGCATGTGATGGTTGTTAGTTAAACTGATTAAGGAGAATAAAAGAGGGTTTAAACCCTGTCTGTGCTTCTTTGACTGCTTTAAAAAAACAAAGCCATCAGAAACTATAGAAATATGTAAGAAGTCAGCGCTTAGAGGAAATTAAATTCTCATCTAAAACACCTTCTAAGGTATACTACTGTTGAATCAACATGACCACATAATTTTATCCTTTCCCTTTAAAAGGGAAACAAATCAACTTATACATACGACAAATTTTGTCACTAAATTTGATTCCTTTCTTCTTTAACATGTCAGTTAAGATTAATAGACACAATGCAGTTTAAGTAGATGGTTAAACATGACAATTAGTGAAATTCCCACTGGGACAAATGCTGAGGCCATTCCCAAGAAGATTGGGACCCAGTGAATTACTGTTATTATAAAATATTTATTATTATTTTCATTGTTAAATTTTTTATCTGGTGAGTATATATCACTTTTTGATATTATATTTTTCTTATTTGAAAATTAGTACATGATTATGGATGAAAATTTTGAAACTAAAAAATGCCAAACATAAAAATGAAAATGAATCAATGTTAGCTTTTTGATTTATATTTTTCAGAATTTTCATGTGCATAAAGTTATTAGTATTTTATATCAAAAATCTAAAAATGATTGTCATTTTTGTCACCAAATATCTGATCCATATCCTCACTGCACATATCATATAAATGGAATTGTGTATGTGGTCTTTGTGACCACTGGCTTCTTTTACTTAATATTTTCAAAGTCTATCATGTTGTAGCATTCCATTTTTTATGGCCAACTGATATAACACATTTTGTTCCTTCAACCATCTGTTGATGGACAGTGGGCTATTTACACTTTTTTTGGATATTATGGATAACATTGAGGTGAAAATCATGTACAACATTTTGAGTGGACACAGGTTTTAATTACTCTTGGTTATATACCTAGAGTAGAATATGGAATTGCTGGGTCATATGGAAACTTTATATTTAACAATTAGAAGAACTGTGAAAGTGTTTTACAAAGTAGCTGCAACATTTTACATTTCTACAAGCAATGTGTAAATGTTTGCATTTATACACATTCTTGGCAACACTTGTTATTATCTGTATTTTTGATTACAATCATCCTTGTGGGTATGCAGTGGTATCTCATATTCATTTTGTTTTACATTTCCAAAATGACTAATGATGTTGAATATCTTTTCATGTGCTTATTTGTAATTTTTATATCTATTTTGGAGAAATCTCTATTTATGTTTTTGCCTGTTTATAATTAAGTTGTCTTTTTATTATTGAGTTGTAAGAGTTCTTCATAGCAGCTAGACACAGTTCTCTTATCAGACTTATGATTTAAAAATATTTCTTCCATGCTCTGTAAGGAACTTCATGATCTGAGCTTTATTCTAAAATGGCTGTCAAAGAATGAGATAAGCATCTTTACACAAATTGATGTAGATCTGTGTGAGTGGGACAGGCAAAAACAATTTACCATGAACTAGTTTCCAATGGATTACTGGGGGAAATTAGTTCTTTAGAGAAACTGAAATAACACATATAGATATAGATACAGATATATATATATATATATATATATAATATATATAGTAAGATATACATTAGAACGTTACATAATATATATATTAATATAACATACATATTAGCATTTTACTTACACACAAAGAATAGATGTTCTTAGGGTTCATGTGGAGTCATAGGCCAAGAAAACAGCTAGTTAAGGTTAAGTCAGAAGGAGCAGGATAAGACAACATACTTACCTTGTGATGGCACCCTAACTGCATTAACTTTCATTACAAATAAAACTTGAAATTTGGTAAAAGCACCACCATTTCAAAAGTGAAATATGCGGCTTCCCTGGTGGCACAGTGGTTGAGAGTCCACCTGCCGATGCAGGGGACGCAGGTTCATGCCCTGGTCTGGGAAGATACCACATGCCATGGAGCGGCTAGGCCCATGAGCCATGGCCGCTGAGCCTGCACATACGGATCCTGTGCTCC
>NW_020837998.1:4398992-4447208 GCF_003676395.1 Aethalodelphis obliquidens
ACAGGAGAGGCCACAGCAGTGAGAGGTCTGCATACCAAAAAAAAAAAAAAAAAAAAAAAAAAGGTATAAACACATACAAATAATAATGTTTTATGTAGATTATATGATTATATTTTTAAAAATAATCTCTGCACACAGCAATTAAAATCAATAGTAGAATTCAGTAAGGTAGCTGGTTACAACACTCATATACAAAGCTTAATAGATTTTCAATACATACAAAATAATTAATTAGAATATAATGGGAGAAAATACATCATTTGCATCAGCAAGAGAAATGAAACACTTAGAGACAAATTTAACAAATTGAATGTGTGACTTTTAAAACTATCCTAGAACTTCCCTGGTGGCGTAGCAGTTGAGAGTCTGCCTGCCAATGCAGGGGACACAGGTTTGTGCCCCAGTCTGGGAGGATCCCACATGCCGCGGAGCGGCTGGGCCCGTGAGCCATGGCTGCTGAGCCTGCACGTCCAGAGGCTGTGCTCTGCAATGGGAGAGGCCACAAAAATGAGAGGCCCGCATACCGCAAAAAAAAAAACAAAAAAAAAAACAACTATCCTAAAAAACTTGGGTAGAGTCAATGAGCAAATATTCTTTGTGTTTTTAGATAGAAATGACCCAATGTCATAATGATAATCACGGTTCCCTAAACTAATATCAAGATTCAATATGATTTAAATTAAAATAATAATATATTGCAGATCTTGACAATTTTATATTAATATATACCTTGTAACTATCCAGAAGATCTCTGGTAAAAGGAGAATAATTAGTCATTAATCTTTCTTTCAGGTTTTAAAACAAGGTAGTAATTAAGGAGATTGATATTCTTCCTTGAGTACACTAACAAATAAAGAGCACATATATTTCAAACATACACTCAAAAATATATCAGATTTTAAATATGATTCATGCCTAATTGAACAAGCTTTCTCCCTACAATTTCCAGGTTATTAGTTATTTTAAGGAAGGCACAAGACTTCCAAAACTATAAAAATCATCCTTCCATGTTTACATATTTGTTCAATCTGCAATTTATTTTAGTATCAAAAGGGTTATGTGAAATATAGAACCATTTAAATAGCACCAGTGAGGTAACATACTTCATCTGTCAAAGCAGTAAATATTTAAAAATTTTATAATGTCTGCTCTTGAATAGAGTGTGGAAACTAATACCTTGACATTTGTAGGTGGGAACGTAACTTGGTGACTTGGGGGAGGGGGTGGCAACTTGACAATATCTATCAGAATTTAAAGTACAAGTATTATTTGAAGTATTATATCATATCTAGGAATTTATTTTCAGATGTAATCATATAAGTTCCCAGAGCTTAATACACTATCTGTTATAGTGTGTGTTTGTGCATTCATGTCTATCTATCTATCTATCTGTATAGTTTGTACATTCCTAATCCACTTCCTGATGGACGCATATACACAAAATCTGTTAACAGTATGTTTGCGGAGTGGAATTATTGTAGTCAGGGGATAAAAGCTTTTTCAGTCTGTATGATTCCATATTTTTTTCATTTTTACCATGAGTATGTACTTTTAATCAGAAAAACTTTAAAAATTAGTAGTTTATGTAAATACCAATATGATATGCAATTAAACAATTTTAATTAAGATGTATTTTATTTATAAGTTATTATTTAAAAATACACATAAACATACGACTAATAGGATCATAAAATTGTATAAAAGTCAATTGCACCAGAAAAATAATGGATTTCAGTATCTTCCATTGTGGGAATATACCAAATATTGTGTACATTTTCCAAATATTTCTGGAGTATAACTCACACACACAGAGTGTGGGAAAAGCCTTTAGTTTCAGGCATCTAGAAATGAAATACATGTTCTATACTTCAACACATGAATATTCAAGATAAGCATGTGAAAACCTGGGGAAAATTAAATATATATGTAGATTCAGTAATATACATTTATGTGTACCTATCTATATCTGACTAATATTTTATATATATATATTCATTCACCACTTTTAAACATTTTTTTCTCTCAAAACCATAAAAATACATCTGACTCAGGCTTCTTTGGAAATAATAAATCATTTAGTCAACATGATCCTTGTGATATGACTTTTATATTCTACTACAAAAGTTCATATAGCATTGGTCTAAAAATATGCTATCCAAACAGCATATACAAGGGTACATTATTTGACACATGAATTGACTCTGTCTTTAGAAAAGTGAATGCAAACCATAAGTGTTCACTCACTGTTTACCAAACTTCTCCAAACTGAAAAATGCTGTTGGGAATGTTACATGATTCAGTACTTTATACTTCTTGATTTAAGGCCCAGAAAATAACATGGAAATATGATTATATAAATATTGAACTTTTGTTTCCTTTTAACGATTTTTAAAGCTTTTAGTTTGTACCAAGAAATACTTTAGAAATATATAAGTGCTTTCAGGGAACAATAGTTACCTTTTCCATGAATTCTATAAATCTTCTTAACAAATTTATTTGGAAAGACAGCATGTCTCCAGTGCTTTTCAGACTACTCCAGTTCATGTTGGTTACCATGCAACAGAAGAGCTTTTTAGATAGACCAGAGTTGTCATGAATATATATTGTCTCAGAATAGTATTCTAATCACTGGCACTAAAGATATTTTTAACAAATGTTATTTAAATATTTTCCTAGATATGTAACTACCATTTGGAAGATGAGGAGTTTAGTTCAAAGTGTGTCCTTATGGTATCTGTGTGGGTATTTTACAGCCAAATTTTGAAATGAGCTATTTTTTTTTATATTGGTGTTCCATACAAAGTTCCAAAAAAGAAATAAAGGACCATTTTCAATCCATTAAAATATCAACAATACACATTTTAAAAAGTGATAGTGGTACCTGAAAAAAGAAGAGAATAATAAAATGAAATCAGTTAGAAGTAATTCATGACACATAGGTATTATAAAATTGATTTTTCCTTTTTTAAATTGAAGTATAGTTGATTTACAATATTATCAGGTGTACAGCATAGTGATTCAGTTTTTTTCTGATTTTACCTGATTTTTATAAATTATATATATATATATATCATAATGAGTCACCATTACATAAATATTCTGTTTCCCTTGAACTTCTGAAGTCAGAACTAACAATCAGACTAGTTCAGAAGGCAAATGAATCTTCCTGATAGGTAGATAGTTGCACAAATTTGCAAACTGGACAGCTGGCAAACCGATTAAAAGAAACATTTTATGAAATAAGCACATGCAGAAACCATTACAATTTGTATACACGTTATGAAATCAGAACAAATAACTTTACAAAAATTCACCAGCTTGAAGCAGTTATGAAATTAGTCAGTTAGATATTGGAGGAGGAGGACAGAGTCAATGTTAACTTGCTTGTGTGCATTCTTTTTTTTTTTTTTTTTTTTGTGGCACGCGGGCCTCTCACTGTTGTGGCCTCTCCCGTTGTGGAGCACAGGCTCCGGACACGCAGGCTCAGCGGCCATGGCTCACGGGCCCAGCCACTCCGTGGCATGTGTGATCTTCTGGGACCGGGGCACGAACCCGTGTCCCCTGCATCGGCAGGCGGACTCTCAACAAGTGCACCACCAGGGAAGCCCGTGCATTCATTTTTAAACTAATGTCAGAAGAGATTAGAGAAAATAGAAGTCATAAGATGAAGTAAATGCTTTAGTAACAATGAGAAAACATTGCAGTTACAACGGAAAAACATTGTAGTTCCAGAAAAAAGAAACCAATCCAGTAAGTACCTTAAGCTAGTCAGACAGAGGTCTTGTTAGACACAGTTTTCATAATTTAACAAATGGGAAAAGATGCTTCAAAGTAATCAAATGAGTAGGCAGTGAATATATTTTAAAGTATACATGAACCTATATTTCTCAAGATATAAGAGTGTTGCCGTTCATATAATGAAAAGCACAGCAGATTAGAGCTGCAAGATAAAATGAGGGCTGCCCAATTAAGTTTGAATCTCAAATTAACAATGAGAAATTTTCTAAGTTTCTTTTCTACTAAAAATTATTCATATTTTATATAACATTCAAATTTAGCTGAGTATCATGTATTTTTATTTGCTATTTCTGGCAACCGTGCAGCTGCAAGGATTCACAAATCCTTTCATTCTCCTTCGACTGTACTAATACTTTCCTCTGTTATATATACTCTACTATGTACATCTTAATACTTACTACTTAATATCAATTATTATACTTTTTAGTTTTAGAATTTCCATTTTATTTTTGTTATAGATTTCATATCTCTAATATAATTCTCTGTCTTTTAATCCATTTCCTTGAAAAATATTAGTTATAACTCTTTTTAAGCTTGTGTCTGATAACTTCAATATTCTATTTTCTCTTTTTTTTTCTATTGGTTTTCAGTCATCTGTCCTTACTTTCTGACATTTGTTAATGCTGGATACAGTGTTATGTATGTGTATGTAATTTCGCATGTGTATGAAAACTCATTAAGGCTTTGGTTGATTTTGGTTGGTGATGTTATTTCACTCCACAAAGATTTGTATTTCTCCTACTTGGCACGTAAAGTCAGAACAGATAGCTTTGATTCATAGAATGCTGGTCTTTATATGGTTTGACTCTATATTTAGGATAAAGCTCTTCCTGGACTTAAAAAGGAATAAGGCCCTTAATTCCAATTCTGGTTTTCCCAGATCACACAATTGCTGAATTCTTCCTAAACATTTTGAGTCTTAAAAGCTAATTTCTTCATTTCTTATCTGCTTCTAACCTAGGTATGTGTACAACACCAACATAGGAGCTGTGAAATGTCTCAAGAAATTCTATGCAGGAAATTAGGCTCAGTTTTCTGAAATTCTCTATTATCTGGGATTTTGGCCCTCTATGTCCACACTACTTGGTAGCCCTGAACTCCAATCTTATCTCTTTAACCCAGTGAGACTTCTGTAACATATAGGCTGCCACATCTGTTCAGTTTCTATACATTTAATGGGGAATTGATAAATGTACCAAAGGTAAATCAACAATGCAGAGCTTGCCTTAGTGTGTTTCCACATGTGTCTGTGATCTCTGGCTCCTCAACTCCTGCCTGCCTTGATTGTTCCCTGATGCTTTTAATCAATCAACTTTTAAAAGTGTATCCATTCTGACAAAGGTGTGGGTAATAACTAAGGGTGTGGAATTGTAACTAGAACATATAAAGAATACTCACAACTGAACAGTAAAAATACCAGTGACCCAATTTAAAAATGGGCAACAGATCTAAATAGATAATTCTCCAAGAAGATATAAAAATGACCAATAAGCACATGTCCAACACCATTAATAATCAGGTAAATGCAAATCAAAACCATAATGAGGAACAACTTAAGATCCACTAGGATGGCTATAATCAAAAAGTCATATAATGACATAAATCACAGCAAGGTCCTTTTTGACCCACCTTCTAGAGAAATGGAAATAAAAACAAAGTAAACAAATGGAACCTAATGAAACTTAAAAGCTTTTGCACAGCAAAGGAAACCATAAACAAGACCAAAAGACAACCCTCAGAATGGGAGAAAATATTGGCAAATGAAGCAACTGACAAAGGATTAATCTCCAAAATTTATAAGCAGCTCATGCAGCTTAATAACAAAAAAACAAAAAACCCAATCCAAAAATGGGCAGAAGACCTAAATAGACATTTCTCCAAAGAAGATATACAGAGTGCCAACAAACACATGAAAGAATGTTCAACATCACTAATCATTAGAGAAATACAAGTCAAAACTACAATGAGCTATCATCTCACACCAGTCAGAATGGCCATCATCAAAAAATCTAGAAACAATAAATGCTGGAGAGGGTGTGGAGAAAAGGGAACACTCTTACACTGTTGGTGGGAATGTAAATTGATACAGCCACTGTGGAGAACAGTATGGAGGTTCCTTAAAAAACTACAAATAGAACTACCATATGACCCAGCAATCCCACTACTGGGCATATACCCTGAGAAAACCATAATTCAAAAAGAGTCATGTACCAAAATGTTCATTGCAGCTCTATTTACAATAGCCCAGAGATGGAAACAACCTAAGTGTCAATCATTGGATGAATGGATAAAGAAGATGTGGCACATATATACAATGGAATGTTACTCAGCCATAAAAAGAAACGAAATTGAGCTATTTGTAATGAGGTGGATAGACCTAGAGTCTGTCATGCAGAGTGAAGTAAGTCAGAAAGAGAGAGACAAATACCGTATGCTAACACATATATATGGAATTTAAGAAAAAAAATGTCATGAAAAACCTAGGGGTGAAGCAGGAATAAAGACACAGACTTACTAGAGAATGGACTTGAAGCTATGGGGAGGGGGAAGGGTAAACAGTGATAAAGCGAGAGAGAGGCATGGACATATATACACTACCAAACGTAAGGTAGATAGCTAGTGGGAAGCAGCTGCATAGCACAGGGAGATCAGCTCAATGCTTTGTGACCGCCTGGAGGGGTGGGATAGGGAGGGTGGGAGGGAGGGAGATGCAAGCGGGAAGAGATATGGGAACATATGTATATATATAACTGATTCATTTTGTTGTGAAGCTGAAACTAACATACCATTGTAAAGCAATTATACTCCAATAAAGATGTTAAAATGAAAAAAAAAGTCATATAATAACAAATATTGTTGAGGACGTGGATAAATTGGAACCCTTATACATGGCTGGTAGGATTGAAAAATAGTGCAGCCAACCTTGGAAAACACTCTGGCAGTTCCTCAAATGGTTAAAGTTACCATATTGTCCAGCAATTATTCCTCTCCTATGTAACTACCCAATAGAAGTGAAAACTTATATCTAGACACAAACTTGCACAGGAATACTTACAGCAACGTTATTCATAATAGACAAAATGAGGTGGAAACAATGCAAATGTCCATCAACTGATAAGTGGAAAAATTGTGGTATATTATTCAGCAGTAAAAAGTAATGAAGTTCTGTTACATGATTAAAAATAATGGATAAATCTTGAAAACATGCTAAGTGAAAGGAGTCAATCACAAAACCCACATATTATATGATTCCATTTATATGAAATGTCAAGAATAGGTGATTCTATGGAGAAGAAAGTATATTAGTGTTTGCCTAGGGTTGGAGGAAATGGGGAAGATAGATGGTAATAGCTAAATAGTACAGGATTTATTTTTGAGGTAATGAAAATATTCTAAAATTGACTATACTCAAGGTTGCACACATTGGTAAGTATATATACTAAACATATATTTACTTATACACATTAAAAGGCTGAATTGTATGATATGTGAACTATATCTCAATAAATCTTTTATAAAAACAAAAAGTAAATCCAGCTTTTATCACTGTTCTTAGCAGAAGGATTAGGCTGATGCCAGCTACTTTGCCATAGTCTAAAGCAGAAGTCAGCCTCTATTGTGTTTGCTGGAGATAACAATGTAAAGGAGTTATTTCAGATGAGCATGCTGAAGAACTAGTGACTTAAGAAGCCATTTTCTTTATTAAGGAACTTTGTTTCTTTAGCTTTTTCACTGGATTTTGGATCATTGGTCAACTGAAAGAGGAAAGGGTCTTCCAGGAGTTACAGGATCTAGGCAACAAATACAAGAACTAGGAGGGTACATGAGGTTGCTGGATCAAGAGGCACATAACTTGAGGTTGGACAAGGTAAAGTCATTCCATATAAGAGACCTCTACTTTGATATAGGATTTAACACTGTTGTAAGAACCTCAAGAGACAGTGTTAAACCCACTGCTCAGGTGACTCTTGCAAGCCTGGAGAAAGAAATGGCCCACAGTAGGTGAAGTTGAAATGCTAGAACTGTAATGGCAAATAGTGGGAAAAGAGATCAAATGGTTAAGCGAAGTGAGCTTACTAAAGTGGATATGTTTTACAAGACTGGTAATCCCACAATATAATTGTGTTCTTTATGACAACCTAGAGAACTCCTACATCTATCAGTGCAATAAGGATGCACTGCTGAAGGGGGCCCTAGCATCACTGAGAAACTAAAATATGGCCATTCTCAGTAGGGCAAAGCTGATTGTAGGCGATGCTATTACAGAACTGAGCTCACTGACAGCAATAGAGATGACCCTATCCTCAAATAACAGAAAACAGGTAATGGTGCTTAAGTGCCAGAAGCAAGATAGGAAAAATTATAATGAGATGCAAGGTCAAAATGGCAGCCAGAGGGTCGTGATCCTTAGAGAGAGATGGAGATGGTTAAGATAATATGGTGTCATCAATGGCAAGATGGATGGGAAGCCAACAAGTACATCAACCTGTACAAATAAAAGAAATCAAGGATATACATGGTCAGGAGGCTAAAAACAGCTGCTTCAAAGTCACAGTTCCTCACCCAGTTTCTGAACCTAAGTGAATATTCAGACCTGGACTGGAACCCAGTGACTAAAGGAAAGGCCAGGACCCAGGAGGATGAAAACTACAACATAATGACAGGTGTATACGTTACTAATTTCCCCAGTCCTTTCTTAAGGGACCAAGGGCCCAAACATTTCAAGGACTATCTGATTCAGGATTCAAATTGATATCCAGACATTTAAAACATAGTAATGGCCCTGATGTTACAGTTGTAGTGTATAGCAAACAAAAAGTAAATGGAGTACCATCCCGGGTAAGGCTTACAGTGGGTCCACTGGGTCCATCGATCCACTCAGTGGTCATTTCTTCAGTCCCCAAATATATCATTGGAAATCTCATACTTAGTAAGGGACACATTCCAAATATTGGTTCTTTGCTCTGTGAGATAAGAACTATCATCCTTAGTTAGGAAGATCAATGAGAAGTATCTGAAACTTACCTGCCTACACACTACAAACAAGACAGTAAATCAAAAACAGTATTGTATCATGGTGAAATGACCAGCATTAGTGCCACTTTTAAGGACCTAAAGCATGCAGGGCCACTGGTCCTGGCCTCTAAGAAAATAGGCATGTTTGGGAGGATGACAGCAGAATACCACAAACTCAATCCATTAGTAGTCCCACTTCCAGCTGCAATACATGTGGTATCTTTGATAAAGTAAATTAAAATGTCTCAGGTACATATCAAGCAACCATTGATCTGTAAAATGTTGCTTTGCATTCTGTTCAGAAATGTTGATTTAAAATAGTTTACATTTGCCAGGAATAGAAAATAGTATACATTTATGGTACAGTTAACTCTCCTACTCTTTATCATAGTATATTTTGAAAAGACCTTGACGTTCTGAATATTCAGCAGAACATCACACTGACTTACTATACCGATGGCTTCTTATTAATTAGCCTAGATAAGTGAGAAAGAGCAAGCATGTCACAATCCTCTCTAAAACACAGATATACAACTGTGCTGTGACAAGATTTATTACAGCCTAAGGCAAAGGAAAAAATAAATAATATTGATCCTATCTTTATTTAAACACTTGATCATTTGTTCATCATGGAATTTTTGGATAATTTCACTTTTTACAACATTGCATTAAATATTATTTATCTTGATTGCTGTGTTTTTTGCTGCCCTCTTAATTCCTGTTGTGGGTCCCTCATTTGCTTCACCCTAATCCCAACTCTGCAGAGACTCAAGAAATTAGTGAAGATGTTGAGGGTCCAGTGGCCTACAACAGATTGGGACATTTTATCCAAAGTAAAGAAAAGTTATTGCATCTCTCACCACTTCTAAGGGGAAGCACAACATCTAGGAGGCCTTTATGGAAATTGGAGGTTGCACATTCCATACTTAGGAATACTGCTCCCTCCTATATACCAGATAATATGAAAGACTGCTATCTTTCAGTGAAACTCAGAGCAAGAAAGGGCTCTGCAGCATGTCTGGGCTGCAATGCTTGGGTCCTGTGATACAGCAGACCTTATTGTATTGGAGTATCACTGGTGGGAAAAGACATCATGAAAAATTGATGATAACCCTAATAGGAAAACCACAATACGAACCCCAGTGTTCTAGAAAGGGTCATGCTGTCTGTAATAGATAATAACTTGAAAAATAGCTCCAGAAATGCTGCTGGGTCCCAATAAAGACCTAGTAACTGATAATGTATATCAATTACCCATAATAACATAAGTTCTGTCAGACTCACAAAGATATGGTCAGGCAGGTCCAGCAGTAATCCATCAAAATGCAATTGATACAACAGGGATCAAGTCTTTCCTAAGTAAGACTAGATGCCATATGTAAGCTGCCTGAGCATGTATCCAAGACTCTTTTTTTTTTTTTTTGCAGTACATGGGCCTCTCACTGCTGTGGCCTCTCCCATTGCGGAGCACAGGCTCCGGACACACAGGCTCAGCAGCCATGGCTCACGGGCCTAGCCACTCCGCAGCATGTGGGATCTTCCCGGACCAGGGCACGAACCCTGGTTCGTTGAGAGTCCGCATCGGCAGGTGGACTCTCAACCACTGCGCCACCAGGGAAGTCCCCAAGATTCTTATATCATCTACTATGGTTGCATCTATACCTCTCTCTCATTCCATAACTTGACTTTCTCCAACTTGACTTTAATCTCAGCCATGTGCCTGGTTTTAGTCAATGAGATGTTAACAGAGGTTCAAGAAGCAGAGGCTTTAGATTTATTTGTGTGGTTGGGCAGGTTGTTTGTACATCTGCCATTGCTGTGAGTAGACTATGTGGCTAGGCTGCTGCTCTCAAGAGGGGAGTGAGCGACATGGAAAACAAAACTATGCAGTCATCATAGCCTAAACCAAATTCACCTCAGTGGACCTGTAAAATTGTGAGTAAAAATAAATGCCTATTACAACACGCCACTGAGATTTCCTGGTTGTTTTGCACACAGCAGTACTGCACTAATATATAAAACAATAATTGCAAGACTAAATTAAAACTTCAGAAACAAAAGTAGAACTCAAATAAACATTTTCTTCAAAGAAAAGGAAAAACAATAAAAGGATAAGATTGTATCTACCAGGGAAATACTAATCAAAAATGAAAAAAAGTGGTATAGTAACATTAATACCCAGCAAATAAGACAAGAAGTATTATTAGAGGTAGAGTCATTTTATATTGATAAAAGACTCAGTTCAATAAGAATATATACAGTCCTAAATTTTTATCTAATAACATAGCTTCAAAACATACAAAACAAAATTAGCAATACTCAAAATAAAACCAGACAAATGCACAATTATAGTTGGAGATTTTTACAAAACTTAATAGCTGAGAGAACAATGAAATCAGTAAGGATATTTGAGATTTGAACAATGAGGTTTACAAAGTTGACCTAATTGTCATATATACAATATAACATCCAACAAATACAAAATAGAGATTCTTTCAAGTGCACACAGAAACTTTACAAAAAATTGACTATATTAATCCACAAAGTAATTCTCAACTAATGTTGAAGGGATACAATCATGTAGAGCATACTGTCTGTCTGACTAAAACTAAGCTAAAAATGAATAAGAAGAGGCTTTGAAGAAATACAAATATTTAGAAATTGAGCAATACAATTTTCATAACTCACGGGTCAGAAAAGAAATCCAAAAGGAAATTAAAAATACTTTGAACCAGAAGGTAATGAAATACAACATATCAAAACTTGCAGGACATAGCTAATCAAGACATAGATCTTAATAGTTTTAAATGAAATTTTTGGAAAATAAAAAAGCTAAAGATTCATAATCTAAACAAACATCTCAACTGGCTAGAAATTACAGCAAATTAGACCAAAAGAAAATGTAAGCAAGGAAATAATGAAGATAAGAACAGAGATCAATAAAAAATAATACAATACCACCATAACAAAATCAATAAAATTTATAAAACAGTACTGTTTTTTTTTCCTTTGGAAGAACAAATAATATTGAATAACATTAAAAATAAGAGAGGTGGTCCTAATTACCTATGTCAAGACATAATTACATATTAGATAGATAACATAGGTTATTACGAATTATTTTATTCCCACACATTTAAAACTTTGGATTAAATGGACAAATTTATTTTAAAAAGTCAACTATGAACAATAACAGAAAAGATAGAGCAATCTTAGTTTTTCTCTAGTTATTAAACAAATTGAATGCATAAGTGAAAACCCTTCTCATAAAGAAATTTCCAGATCCAGATATCTTGACCAGTGAACACTTCTTAATATATATGGAGGAAATAACATCAGTGTTTCACAAACTTTTCCACTGAATAATAAAAGAGAGAGTCAACTTTTTCATTTGTTTTATGAAACCAGTATAACCTTGGTAAGAAACAAAAATAACATTTCTTTACCATTACAAATATAAGTGCAAAAGTTCGAAACAAAATATTACCAACTCATATACTGTGATATACGAAATCTATAGAAAATGCATTATTCCATCATTAGATTTATTTCAGGCAGGCAGGGTTAGTTTAACATTTGCATATTAATCATGATAATTCATCAAATTAATGGAGTAAAGGAGAAAAATTATATGATCATGTCAAGAGACACAGGAAAAAAATCAATAAAATTCAATGAGTCATTCATGTTAAAAGCTTTTAGTCCATCAAAAATATCAACAAGGAGGGGGGACCTTGAAGATGGCGGAAGAGTAAGACGCGGAGATCACCTTCCTCCCCACACATACACCAGAAATACATCTACACGTGGAACAACTCCTACAGAACACCTACTGAAGGCTGGCAGAAGACCTCAGACCTCCCAAAAGGCAAGAAACTCCCCACGTACCTGGGTAGGGCAAAAGAAAAAAAAGAAAAAACAGAGACAAAAGAATAGGGACGGCACCTGCACCAGTGGGAGGGAGCTGTGAAGGAGGAAAAGTTTCCACACACTAGGAAGCCCCTTCGCAGGCGGAGACTGCGGGGGGCAGAGGGAGGAGCTTCGGAGCCGTGGAGGAGTGCACAGCAACGGGTGCGGAGGGCAAAGTGGGGAGATTCCCGCACAGAGGATCGGTGCCGACCGGCACTCGCCAGCCCGAGAAGCTTGTCTGCTCACCCGCCGGGGCGGGCGGGGCTGCGAGCTGAGGCTCTGAGGCCCGGGTTTCGGTTTTGGACAGAACACAGGGAGAGGACTGGGGTTGGCGGCTTGAACATAGCCTGAAGGGGTTAGTGCACCACGGCTAGCTGGGAGGGAGTCCGGGGAAAAGTCTGCACCTGCCAAAGAGGCAAGAGACTTTTTCTTCCCTCTTTGTTTCCTGGTGAGTGAGGAGAGGGGTTTTTAAGAACGCTGCTTAAAGGAGCGTCAGAGACGGGCGCGAGCCGCGGCTAAAAGCGTGGACCCCAGAGATGGGCGGGAGACGATAAGGCTGCTGCTGCCGCCACCGAGGGGCCTGTGTGCGAGCACAGGTCACTCTCCACACCCCTCTTCCGCGGAGCCTGTGCAGCCCGCCACTGCCAGGTTCCCGGGATCCAGGGACAACTTCCCCGGGAGAACGCACAGCGGGCCTCAGGCTGGTGCAAAGTCACGCCAGCCTTTGCCACCGCAGGCCCGCCCCGCACTCCGTGCCCCTCCCTCCCTGCCGGCCTGACTGCGCCAGAGCCCCCGAATCAGCGGCTCTTTTAACCCCGCCCAGTCTGAGCAAAAAACAGACGCCCTCCAGCGACCTACACGCAGTGGCAGGGCCAAATCCAAAGCTGAGCCCCTGGGAGCTGTGAGAACAAAGAAGAGAAAGGGAAATCTCTCCCAGCAGCCTCAGAAGCAGCGGATTAAAGCTCCACAATCAACTTGATATACCCTGCATCTGTGGAATACTTGAATAGACAACCAATCATCCCAAATTAAGGAAGTGGACATTAGGAGCAAGACCTATGATTTTTTTCCCTTTTCCTCTTTTTGTGAATGTATATGTATATGCTTCTGTGTGAGATCTTGTCTGTATAGTCTTGCTTCCACCATTTGTCCTAGGGTTCTATCCGTCCATGGTTCTTTTTAAAAATTTTTTTTTCTTAATAATCAATTTTAATTTTAATAACGTTATTATACTTTACCTTCGATCTTTCTTTCTTTCTTTCTTTCTTTCTTTCTTTCTTTCTTTCTTTCTTTCTTTCTTTCTTTCTTTCTTTCTTTCCTTCCTTCCTTCCCTGCGTTAGACAACGAATCATCCCAAATTGAGGAGGTGGTCTCTGACAGCAAGATTTATGATTTTTCCCCCTTTACCTCTTTTAGTGAGGGTGTATGTGTATGCTTCTGTGTAAGATTTTGTCTGTATAACTTTGCTTCCAACATTTGTCCTAAGGTTCTATCCGTCCCTTTTTTTTTTTTTTTTCTAAATAAGAATTTTTTAATTCAATAATTTTATTATACTTTATTTTATTTTTACCGTATCTTCTTTCTTTCTGTCTTTTTTCCTTCTTTCCCTCCTTCCTTCCTTCCTTCCTCCCTCCCTCCCTCCCTCCTTTCTTTCCTTCTTTCATTCTTTCTTTCTTTCTTCCTTCCTTCCTTCCCTCCTTTCCTTCTTTCTTTCTTCATATTTCTACTAATTCCCTCTACTTTTTCTCCCTTTTATTCTGAGCCGTGTGGATGAAAAGCTCTTGGTGCTCCAGCCAGGAGTCAGGGCTCTGCCTCTGAGGTAGGAGAGCCAACTTCAGGACACTGGTCAACAAGAGACCTCCCAGCTCCACATAATATCAAACGGCGAAAATCTCCCAGAGACCTCCATCTTAACACCAGCACCCAGCTTCACTCAACGACCAGCAAGCCACAGTGCTGGACAACCTATGCCAAACAACTAGCAAGACAGGAACACAACCCCATCCATTAGCAGAGAGGCTGCCTAAAATCATAATAAGGCCACAGACACCCCAAAACACACCACTAGACGTGAACCTGCCCACTAGAGAGACAAGATCCAGCCTCATCCACCACAACACAGGCATGAGTCCTCTCCACCAGGAAGCCTACACAACCCACTGAACCAACCTTAGCCACTGGAGACAGACATCAAAAACAGCAGGAACTACGAACCTGCAGCCTGCAAAAAGGAGACCCCAAACACAGTAAGATAAGCAAAATGAGAAGACAGAAAAACACACAGCAGATAAAGGAGCAAGATAAAAATGCACCAGACCTAACAAATGAAGAGGAAATAGGCAGTCTACCTGAAAAAGAATTCAGAATAATGATAGTAAGGATGATCCGAAATCTTGGAGATAGAATGGACAATAGAATGGACAAAATGCAAGAATCAGTTAACAAGGACCTAGAAGAACTAAAGATGAAACAAGCAACGATGAACAATATGAAAACAAAATGAAATTAAAAGTACTCTAGATGGGATCAATAGCAGAATAACTGAGGCAGAAGAACGGATAAGTGACCTGGAAGATAAAATAGTGGAAATAACTACTGCAGAGCAGAATAAAGAAAAAAGAATGAAAAGAACTGAGGACAGTCTCAGAGACCTCTGGGACAACATTAAATGCACCAACATTCGAATTATAGGGGTTCCAGAAGAAGAAGAGAAAAAGAAAGGGACTGAGAAGATATTTGAAGAGATTGTAGTTGAAAACTTCCCTAATATGGGAAAGGAAATAGTTAATCAAGTCCAGGAAGCACGGAGAGTCCCATACAGGATAAATACAAGGAGAAATACGCCAAGACACATATTAATCAAACTGTCAAAAATTAAATACAAAGAAAGCATATTAAAAGCAGCATAGGAAAAGCAACAAATAACACATAAGGGAATCCCCATAAGATTAACAGCTGATCTCTCAGCAGAAACCCTACAAGCCAGAAGGGAGTGGCAGGACATACTGAAACTGATGAAGGAGAAAAACCTGCAGCCAAGACTACTCTACCCAGCAAGGATCTCATTCAGATTTGATGGAGAAATTAAAACCTTTACAGACAAGCAAAAGCTGAGAGAGTTCAGCACCACCAAACCAGCTTTACAACAAATGCTAAAGGATCTTCTCTAGGCAAGAAACACAAGAGAAGGAAAATACCTATAATAATGAACCCAAAACAATTTAGAAAATGGGAATAGGAACATACATATCGATAATTATCTTAAATGTAAATGGACTAAATGCTCCCACCAAAAGACACAGATTAGCTGAATGGATACAAAAACAAGACCCTTATATATGCTGTCTACAAGAGACCCACTTCAGACCTAGAGACACATACAGACTGAAAGTAAGGGGATGGAAAAAGATATTCCATGCAAATGGAAACCAAAAGAAAGCTGGAGTAGCAATTCTCATATCAGAAAATATAGACTTTAAAGTAAAGACTGTTAGAAGAGACAAAGGAGGACACTACATAATGATCAAGGGATCGATCCAAGAAGAAGATATAACAATTGTAAATATTTATGCACCCAACATAGGAGCACCTCAATACATAAGGCAAATACTAAGAGCCATAAAAGGGGAAATCGACAGTAACACATTCATAGTAGGGGACTTAAACACCCCACTTTCACCCATGGACAGATCATCCAAAATGAAAATAAATAAGGAAACACAAGCTTTAAATGATACATTAAACAAGATGGACTTAATTGATATTTATAGGACACTCCATCCAAAAACAACAGAATACACATTTTTCTCAAGTGCTCATGGAATATTCTCCATGATAGATCATATCTTAGGTCACAAATCAAGCCTTGGTAAATTTAAGAAAATTGAAATTGTATCAAGTATCTTTTCTGACCACAATGCCGTGAGACTAGATATCAATTACAGGAAAAGATCTGTAAAAAATACAAACACATGGAGGCTAAACAATACACTACTTAATAATGAAGTGATCACTGAAGAAATCAAAGAGGAAATCAAAAAATACCTAGAAACAAATGACAATGGAGACACAACGACCCAAAACCTGTGGGATGCAGCAAAAGCAGTTCTAAGGGGGAAGTTTATAGCAATACAAGCCCACCTTAAGAAGCAGGAAACATCTCGAATAAACAACCTAACTTTGCACCTCAAGCAATTAGAGAAAGAAGAACAAAAAAACCCCAAAGCTAGCAGAAGGAAAGAAATCATAAAAATCAGGTCAGAAATAAATGAAAAAGAAATGAAGGAAACAATAGCAAAGATCAATATAACTAAAAGCTGGTTCTTTGAGAAGATAAACAAAGTAGATAAACCACTAGCCAGACTCATCAAGAAAAAAGGGAGAAGACTCAAATCAATAGAATTAGAAATGAAAAAGGAGAGGTAACAACTGACACTGCAGAAATAAAAGAGATCATGAGAGATTACTACAAGCAACTCTATGCCAATGCAATGGACAATCTGGAAGAAATGGACAAATTCTTAGAAATGCACAACCTGCCAAGACTGAATCAGGAAGAAATAGAAAATATGAAGAGACCAATCACAAGCTCTGAAATTGAAACTGTGATTAAAAATCTTCCAACAAAGAAAAGCCCAGGACCAGATGGCTTCACAGGCGAATTCTATCAAACATTTAGAGAAGAGCTAACACCTATCCTTCTCAAACTCTTCCATAATATAGCAGAGGGAGGAACACTCCCAAACTCCTTCTATGAGGCCACCATCACCTTGATACCAAAACCAGACAAGGATGTCACAAAGAAAGAAAACTACAGGCCAATATCACTGATGAACATAGATGCAAAAATCCTCAACAAAATACTAGCAAACAGAATCCAACAGCACATTAAAAGGATCATACACCATGA
Source organism: Aethalodelphis obliquidens (assembly GCF_003676395.1). NCBI lineage: Eukaryota > Metazoa > Chordata > Mammalia > Artiodactyla > Delphinidae > Aethalodelphis > Aethalodelphis obliquidens. The sequence goes on from NW_020837998.1 coordinate 4,416,625, forward strand.
TCAAGTGGGATTTATTCCAGGAATGCAAGGATTCTTCAATATATGCAAATCTATCAATGTGATAAACCATATTAACAAATTGAAGGAGAAAAACCATATGATCATCTCAATAGATGCATAGAAAGCTTTTGACAAAATTCAACACCCATTTATGATAAAATCCCTGCAGAAAGTAGGCATAGAGGGAACTTTCCTCAACATAATAAAGGCCATATATGACAAGCCCACAGCAAACATCATCCTCAATGGTGAAAAACTGAAAGCATTTCCACTAAGATCAGGAACAAGACAAGGTTGCCCACTCTCACCACTCTTATTCAACATAGTTTTGGAAGTTTTAGCCACAGCAATCAGAGAAGAAAAGGAAATAAAAGGAATCCAAATCGGAAAAGAAGAGGTAAAGCTGTCACTGTTTGCAGATGACATGATCCTATACATAGAGAACCCTAAAGATGCTACCAGAAAACTACTAGAGCTAATCAATGAATTTGGTAAAGTGGTAGGATACAAAATTAATGCACAGAAATCTCTGGCATTCCTATATACTAATGATGAAAAATCTGAAAGTGAAATCAAGAAAACACTCCCATTTACCATTGCAACAAAAAGAATAAAATATCTAGGAATAAACCTACCTAAGGAGACAAAAGACCTGTATGCAGAAAATTATAAGACACTGATGAAAGAAATTAAAGATGATACAAATAGATGGAGAGATATACCATGTACTTGGATTGGAAGAATCAACATTGTGAAAATGACTCTACTACCCAAAGCAATCTATAGATTCAATGCAATCCCTATCAAACTACCACTGGCATTTTTCACAGAACTAGAACAAAAAATTTTGCAATTTGTATGGAAACACAAAAGACCCTGAATAGCCAAAGCAATCTTGAGAATGAAAGAAGGAACTGGAGGAATCAGGCTCCCTGACTTCAGACTATACTACAAAGCTACAGTTATCAAGAAGGTATGGTACTGGCACAAAAACAGAAAGATAGATCAATGGAACAGGATAGAAAGCCCAGAGATAAACCCATGCACATATGGACACCTTATCTTTGATAAAGGTGGCAGTAATGTACAGTGGAGAAAAGACAGCCTCTTCAATAAGTGGTGCTGGGAAAACTGCACAGGTACATATAAAAGTATGAGATTAGATCACTCCCTAACACCATACACAAAAATAAGCTCAAAATGGATTAAAGACCTAAATGTAAGGCTAGAAACTATCAAACTCTTAGAGGAAAACATAGGCAGAACACTCTATGACATAAATCACAGCAAGATCCTTTCTGACCCACCTCCTAGAGTAATGGAAATAAAAACAAAAATAAACAAATGGAACCTAATGAAACTTAAAAGCTTTTGCACAGCAAAGGAAACCATAAACAAGACCAAAAGACAACCCTCAGAATGGGAGAAAATATTGGCAAATGAAGTAACTGACAAAGGATTAATCTCCAAAATTTACAAGCAGCTCATGCAGCTCAATAACAAGAAAACAAACAACCCAATCCAAAAATGGGCAGAAGACCTAAATAGACATTTCTCCAAAGAAGATATACAGACTGCCAACAAACACATGAAAGAATGCTCCACATCAGTAATCATTAGAGAAATGCAAATCAAAACTACAATGTGATATCATCTCACACCAGTCAGAATGGCCATCATCGAAAAATCTAGAAACAATAAATGCTGGAGAGGGTGTGGAGAAAAGGGAACACTCTTGCACTGCTGGTGGGAATGTGAATTGGTTCAGCCACTATGGAGAACAGCATGGAGGTTCCTTAAAAAACTACAAATAGAACTACCATATGACCCAGCAATCCCACCTCTGGGCATATACCCTGAGAAAACCATAATTCAAAAAGAGTCATGTACCAAAATGTTCATTGCAGCTCTATTTACAATAGCCCGGAGATGGAAACAACCTAAGTGCCCATCATCGGATGAATGGATAAAGAAGATGTGGCACATATATACAATGGAATATTATTCAGCCATAAAAAGAAACGAAATTGAGCTATTTGTAATGAGGTGGATAGACCTAGAGTCTGTAATACAGAGTGAAGTAAGTCAGAAAGAAAAAGACAAATACCATATGCTAACACATATATATGGAATTTAAGAAAAAAAAATGTCATTAAAAACCCAGGGGTAAGACAGGAATAAAGACGCAGACCTCCTGGAGAACGGACTTGAGGTTATGGGGAGGGGGAAGTGTGAGCTGTGACAGGGCGAGAGAGAGTCATGGACATATACACACTAACAAACGTAGTAAGGTAGATAGCTGGTTGGAAGCAGCCGCATGGCACAGGGATATTGGCTCGGTGCTTTGTGACAGCCTGGAGGGGTGGGATAGGGAGGGTGGGAGGGAGGGAGACACAAGAGGGAAGAGATATGGGAACATATGTATATGTATAACTGATTCACTTTGTTATAAAGCAGAAACTAACACACCATTGTAAAGCAATTATACCCCAATAAAGATGTTAAAAATATATATCAAAAAAAACCCTATAGTAAATATGATGCTTAATGGTAAAATAGTGAAAACTTTCCTGTTGAAATTAGGAATGAGACAAATATATTATTATAACATTTATTCAATGCTATACTGGAGTTTCTTGCTACTGCAAGAAGGCAAAAAAATAAATAAAAGGTATAAAGCTTAGGAAAAAGGAAATAAAACTGTCATTATTCACATTGACATCAATGACATGTACTGTCATTGATGAGTACAGAGCATGTCAAAAAAATCTACACATAAACTAGTAGAGATAATAAAGTGAATTTAGTAAAGTCACAGGATATAATCAGTATACAAAATCAAATGTTTTACTATATGCTAGCAATACGCAATTAGAGAATGTGGTTGTTAAAAATAAATCATTTACACTAGCATAAAAGAATCTCCCAAACATCTGGAAACAAATCTAGCGAAAATAGACAACATTGCCACATAAAATACTGAATAAACCTTCTGTAAGGAATTAAAAAGTGCCAAGTAAACAGATACGTGGATTGGAAGATTAAATATTATAAAACTGTCATTTCTTCCTAAATTGAGATGTATAATCAATGCAATCTCAATCCAAACCCAGTAGGGTTTTCTTTGCTTTTCTTCTTCTGAAGAAGAAATTATCATTATGATTCCAAAAATATATGGAAATGAAAAGGCCCAAGAAGAGCCATAAAAATCGTGAATAAGAATAACCATATTGGAGGATTAAACTACCAGATATTGAGTTATAAAAGTACATTATTTAGAGCACCATCTCAATCTATATTGTATCAATAGTTATCTGGGTATTTAATTTTTGTAAAAGATAGATTACATAAATTATGATACATTTGTAGGATGTAAAGCTCTGCAGCTATTAAAATGTATGAAGTTCCATTTTACTGATTTTGAATTTATAAAAGTCTATTTTATTTATTTTACTGATATGACTAATTTAAACATGGTTTATGAGATTCCACTTATTTAAAATGGCATTTTGTACACATAATAGAATATCAGGAAGGATGTTTTCAAATGTGAGTAGTGATTATCTCTGGATAGTGTGATTTGAGAGGTGAAGTTTATTTTTCTGTAAACTTTTGGTGAAGTTATCATCATATAAATATTTATGTTTGAAAAAACACACACACTAGAATGCCTCATTGGGATGAGAGAAGAAAGAGAAAATCTCTCCTACTTGACCCATTTGTTATTGAAGCAACCACTTTAGACTTAATCTCGGAGCCTGAGCCAACAACTTTTCCCAGGTACATGTCTGAATATTTTCTTGCATGTCAAAAACTCACATGGCAATAGTAAAAGGAAATATTTACAGCCATGACTTCACTAGCTAAAAAATACCTCTTATTAATATTTAACAGGAAGAGGGAAAAAAAAAGAGAAGTAGAGTTGGGAAAGAATATATGTACGTTATATATTCAAAAACTTCCTATTCCATGTTTATGATTATCCATTGCACATCAAAGTAGAAAATTGATAAGTGTGTTAAGTTTTTATGATTAGTATCTGGGTGAAACCAAAGTTAACTTTAGTTGAGATAAGTACCCAGATGTTCATATATTTAACTGAGAATGATTAACTCTTCTGTCACTCTGTCTCTGTCTCTCTGTCTTTGTCTCTTTCTCCCTCCTCCTCTCTCTCTTTCCTCTCCCTTCTGAAATTTAGGTGAGAGATTTTAGCTATGAAAGTCTGTCAAAAGTGATTGCTGTTAAGTTTTGCTATGTATGCCTGGAAATCCTATAAAAGTTACTCATTTTCTGACGTGTTTTAACAATCTCTGCTTTTCACCTAATGTGAGAAAAATGATGTCCAAAGATAAATCAAACATAGAATACAGAATACTTACTCAAAATTTTTTCATGAAAAAGAGAAGCATTATAGAATTAAATATTTTACTTTTTCAGTTAGCGAGTTAGTGTATTTATAGAAACAGTGCTTAAAAATATAATGCATTAATTTTTATTCTTTAGGTACAATTGACTGATTTCTGAATGAAAAATGTTGAATCTTATAACTAATATTTTCATATAATAAAATGTATAACTTAATTTTAATTATTTTTATTATTCAACATTCAAAAAGGAAATGAGAATTTTACATTGGTCTAAAAATGCTTTGTTTTAAGCTCAGAATGTATGAGTTTAACAGCATAAGGTTAAGCATCATTAATGTAATTTAGGATTTAAGTAAAATAAAATAATATTTCAAGCAAATCTACAGCTTTAGAAAGAAAAGAAATGCAAGTCTTTCTTAAGCTGAAAACAGTAGTATTGAATCAAATCTGAGATATCCCCTTTTGAAGAATGATTAAATGTTTTTCTTTGACAATGGCTCAAAACACTGTAGGATTGCAATATTGATAGAAAAAGTTCATTGTCATGTTGTTTTTAGAACTTTTAGTTTCTAAGTATAAAATTCAAAGAGACAAACCATTTGTAAGCTGTAGTCTTGATTAAAATTTCAAGGTCTAGGACTTAGGAACAAGTTCTGAATGGCTGTCTGGGCTCTGACAAGAAACTAAGATCTGCACATCACCCGGTTCTACCTTCTGCTCATTTCTGAATAGTGAGTAATGCTACTCAGACTTCTCAGGAAACTGAAGAAAAAATAATAAATTATTATTGTAATTAATTTTGATTATTGTAAATATAGAAAAATGTTCCAAAGAATATTTATATCCTTGCATGAACCCCATATCTCTCCCTAATTTTTGAATAATTACCTTAAAATAAAATCAACATGCACTGAAACTCTTAGAAAAAAATCACAAGAAAGAAAAAAAAATCCAATGTAAAGATTTCCCCAAGAGTCTGATATTGAATGAATATTTTAAACAATATATGTTTAACTTCACTGTCTTTTGGTTAACGGAATATGATTAATCACCACCCAAACTCCTCCCATACATTCACACAAACACACCCCACTACCTGGTTCTTTGCCTCTGGAGAGAAATATCAGTAATTAAATTGAGACAAGATCTAATATACAAATGCAAACTTGAATGCAAATAAAATAATGTCAATTTTCATTGATAGTTATTGCTTTGTCAATAAAGGCAAATGTTTAAAAAAATTCAAAATGCAACACAAACTTTATATTGAGGCTATTACTTTTATTATTCCAAGGGACTCAGGAGATTTTTCCTTTCTGGCCCTTTGGGATAGGAGCCTTTGACTTTCAGGAGAGGAAGGAACAATATTAAATTAAGCAGTAGGTAAATTTTGTCTTCAGCACTGCTCATTTTCCCTTTCGATGTCATTTTTACCCTTTTTGGCCCCATCTACTGCTACCTCTCATCAATGTACTTTCTCCCTCCCAGATTCCTTAGCTTCTTATCTGCCCAGGATTCTGCTGTCAGGACAAAAGAGGATTTCATTATCACTGACTACTTGGTTTGAATATGTTTAATGGACTATTCTTCCCTGATGGGAAATGAACCTAAAGAAAGAATACCTAGAACTGGAATTTCAGAAAATGTAAAACAGAGGGAACTCTGAAACTCCTACAGGTTCTAGCACATGTGCAACTGTGCAAGTCATGTGCCTTTCAGGCTCCTGTTTTCTAAAACAAGGGAATCAGGGAGGCGCTGAATTGGAGAACAGGGGAACAATTTTAGCTGCTGCTACTTCAGTTCATACTCAGAGGACAAGGAAAAGCAGCATAGAAGCAGCACTAGATAGCCTAGTCTCATAGTCTCTGTCTCTGTCTCTTTCTCTCTCAAGGAATCAAATCTTGTCACCCCTTTTAGCAGCCATTGGCCCAGAACTATCCAAAGACTTTCAGCTCGGGGATTTTTACCTTGGTGCTAAAGGCAAAGAACTGACAGACTGCTTCTTATTTTCTCCTGAAAGCCAGCAAATGTTTCAGCTGGAAACCTTCCCTGAATGACAGAACACCAGGTTTGAAAGAAACATTTTCATGAATTATGTCTCCCCTTGGGATGGATCTGGTTTGCACATTAAGACATGGCTGCCCGCACCCATAAGCACTAGCTCATTCCTTCCCTTAAAAACTCACTTTCCATCATATAGATGTGTGGTCTTAATATTGGGGAACATAAATGTGTTTTCCATACCCGTGTGTTATTATATCCTTTTTAGCTCCTTTCCACTTTTCGGTATGGTACAGGCTAAGAAAATAGAAACCAAATACAAATTAACACAGAAAAATAGTGAAATTAAGTGGAAAGGCCACTTATTGCCTTATATTTCATACATAAAGTCGTGTATCTTTTCTGTTTTATGATTCAGTTTGTCTTCATACTATAACACGGTCTACAACACCCAACATAATTTTATATTAAATAAGATGTAGTAGAGATTTGAATTTAGTGTTATGACTTAGAACAGCTACAGTTCAAGTGGTATAATTTAGTTTAAAGCAATATAGTTTTTTCTGTTGATACTCTAGGTACTCCTACTGACTTAGTTCAAATTATGGGCTATTTGATCTCTTTGCTTCAGCTGCCTAATTTGTCAAGTTACCAAAATTTTTTTTTCTCAGTGAGATAATGTAGGCTGTCTACTGTCTATCTAAAGTTTCTCTATAGTCCATTGTATCAAACACAAACTGCTAATATTCTCATAATCTTGTTGGGAAGTCTGACATTTGATATAGTATGAGATGCAGCTACTATTTCATCTTAATTAACTCTTAGTAGCAATTTGGAACAGCATTGCAATTTTATTTTTGATGTTGAATTTTCCACAAACTGAAGTAGAATAGTCTTGAGAGGAGGTTGGCTTAGAAAGCCCTGTCATCAAAGCATATCTCTTTCAGTTCCAAGAAAGAGAGGTAAAATGGTTCTGTGAAGAGGCAGATAAACTGCTTTGCTTTTGAAACTTATAATCTAACTCTTCCATATGCAAATTAAAACTTTTATTTTTTCCCTTTCTTCAAAAGAGGGTTTCTTCTGCATACATAAAAATGTCCAAACATCCTAGGTATCCTTATGCCTGATTCAAACATTTGAGGAAAAAAAATGATAATGTGGTACCATAACTGTCTTTTGTATGGAACCTTAAAGTTTGAAAACCTACTCCTATACATTGTGTATTTAATCATTTCAACAAATATATGAGTGATATCATTATTTCCATTTGTATATATGAAGAAAGTGATGCTCAGAGAATTTAAGTAGTTGTTCAAGGCTACCTATTAAATAAATGGATAATTAGTCTATAAACACAACATCTGTGTCTCTAGCCAACCACGTTGTATCAATATATCACACTGCATCTTTCCAAATCAAATCAGTCAGTGCAGCACTGATTTCATTTATTCTATTTTCCTTAATCATTAGGGTCATTATTAGAAACAAAATGATAGTCTGGTTGGACCATGGATCTAAAGCTGCATGGTGAGTTGTCTATTTTTTTCTCTTTATGTATGAGGACAAGGGACACTGGTAACTAGGAAAAGAAATGACAAGAAAACAAAAGTACAATGTTAAATTAAGAACTCTCTGTACTATGCTATTACTTTTCCCTTTGCATATGTAATCATATATTTTATTCTTTCTTCTCAACTAAATGAATATATAACTTCAGAAGTATATGACTCTAATCCTGGCCTGGTCTCAAGAATGTCAGTTATAGTAGGGTGGCCATGTTTCTCAGGCTTCCTCAAACCTTAAAGCATAGATCCATATCCATGATGGGTTGCTAATAAACTAAAAATGTCCTAATGTTATAATGAGTAATATAAAGCAGGCATTATAATTTTATAATTTGGAAAAGGGAATTTTAGATGCACCTACCTCTTTCTTGAGAGAGAAATTATACTCTTCTACCTTCAAATTATATATTTTAGATAAACTTTCTCCTCCATGTTAAGGATTATATGAAATATGAGATTAGTGAAGAGCTTTGAATCTAAACAAATTTAATGCTAACAGCTTTCAAAAATAATATTATTGAATTTATTGTGTATTATTAGCATACTATTAATTTTACTCTCATACTAAACTCAACTTTGGAGGATTACACTGTTGTTTAAAATACACAAAATGCGGAAGTTCCCTGGTTGCCTAGTGGTTAGCATTCTGGGCTTTCACTGCTGTGGTCTAGGTTTAATTCCTAGTTGGGAAACTTAGATCCTGCAAGCCACACGGCACAGAAAACAACAACAACAACAACAAAAAAAAAACACACACACACAAAGATAACTCACCTTTTAAGTTTTAACTTTGTACCACATAAAAAAATTCTACTCTTATTTATTAAATTGAATACATAGCTTTTTTATACTTAAAAGTACCAGAAAGAGTATTAACATTCATTGTGGCAGGATTTCAAGTACCACATGTTAGTAACATGACAGTTGCAGCATTAATTAATGCCACTTAATAAGAATTAGAATTAGTTTCCTTAAGTAATATACTTCAAAAACATACAAATTTTGCACTCATTGATATTCAGCTCTTTGCTTCCTCATCCAGCAGAGTTAAAATTAGACATTTCTGACTAAGCATAATCCTAGCTAAAATAATTATTTGATCGCCTTATTCCATGCTTCAGAAAGAATTAGGTTTACATAGCAAATCAGTTATATGAATATAACTCAATATGGCATAATTTCTCATTAAATTAATAAAGAGAAGGTATTTTAAAAGGTGTCTTCACCACATACTTAGCTAGGAAAATTTTCTTATATCAAAAGTTGCAATAGTAGAGTGAAAGAATTATGAATCAAAATTTCATAACCCATGGGCTTCCCTGGTGGCACAGTGGTTAAGAATCCGCCTGCCAATGCAGGGGACACGGGTTTGATCCCTGGTCTAGGAAGATCCCACATGCTGTGGAGTAACTAAGCTCATGCACTACAACTAATGAGCCTGTGCTCTAGAGCCCATGAGCCACAAATACTGAGCCCTTGTGCCACAACTACTGAAGCCTGCACACCTAGAGCCTGTGCTCTGCCACAAGAGAAGCCACCACAATGAGAAGCCTGCGCACTGCAACAAAGAGTAGCCCCCGCTCGCTGCAACTAGAGAAAGCCCGCTGGCAGCAACAAAGACTCATGCAGCCATAAATAAATAAATAAATAAATAAATAAATAAATAAATAAATTTTAAAACAACAACAAAATTTCATTGCCCAGAAATATTAATATCTGACTAAAATATGAGTAGGAAAGCTCATGATTTTACTGTAATTTTCTAAAAATCAGATTTTCCAACATATCATATCACTAAAACACTTTTGTTCAATATTTTTGGTAGAAAAACAAAGATGGTGGCTCCCTTTCTTTTCATATGAAGTAAATAGCTAGTATCCTTGTTGATATATTTATTACACTTTGGAGCAGAGGTCATAAATACAAATGTCTATAGAACTCAGTCCATGAATAAAAAAAAAATGAGTACATCAAGGCAGTGTAAAATAGTGGGTAATGGTAAGGATTCTGAACAATTCCAGCTCTAACACATATTATTTTCGAGAGGATAAGTAAATTACAATATAGTCCTGAACCTCAGTTTTTTAATTTGTTAAAATGTTAATAATAATAACCCCCTTGTATAGTTACTGTAAGGATTAAGATACATAATGTGTTTAGTGATCCTAGCACCAGTGAATGACATGTAAAAAGAGTCTAATATATAGTGAGAACATATGTCCTAGTTTTCCTGGGATAGTCTCAGTTTTTAATTCTCAAAAGTGTTCAGATTTTGAGATATACAAATATAACATATTATTATTCCATTTTAATACTAATAGTGAAATGGAAGGGGAAAAAGATAGCTGTTGAGTGTTTTCCACTAATGCTACCAGGAACTTATTTTCCCAATTTTCTTCTATCTTCATGTTCCATAAGATTTTAGGGTAATATTTTCTAACTAATGGAGTGTTTGAGTCTTTATACAAAAATACTGCTCTGACCTAAAGTTTCCCCAAAATTTCTGCTTAGATGGGTTGCAGAGAACCTTGCCTCTCTACCCACCTGCTTTATGCAGCTCTTTCTTTTAGTGATACTGGAAAATCTAAATCAAACTAGGATTTGAATGAACAAACTAGAAACTTGTGTTACCTTGAGCCAGAATTTGTCTCAAGGTTTTTTGGACCAGGAGTCTAAGATCAAAGGAATCAAAGGAATATACTTCTGGAAGTTCTCTGATTCCCTTAGAAATAGCCCTATTCTGGTTAATATCCAAAATATATAAATGGCTCATACAACTCAAATAAAAAATAAAACAACCTGACTAAAAAATGGGCAGAAGACCTGAATAGACTTTTTCCAAAGAGGAAAAGCAGATGACCAACAGGCACATGAAAGATGCTCAACATTGCTAATCATCAGGGAAATGCAAATCAAAACCACAATGAGATATTACCTCACACCTGTCAGAAGGGCTATCACCAAAAAGGACACAAATAACACATGTTGCCAAAGATGTGGAGTAAAGGGAACCATCTACACTGTTGGTGGGAATGTAAATAGGTGCAGACACTGTGGAAAAGAGTATGGAGGTTTCTCAAAAAACTAAAAATAGAACTTCCACATGACCCAGCAATTCCACTCCTGGGTATATATCCAAAAACAACAAAAACACTAATTTGAAAAGATACATGCACCCCAATGTTCATAGCAGCATTATTTATAATTACCAAGATATGGAAGCAACCTAAGTGTACACCAACAGAAGAATGGTTAAAGAAGAGGTGCCATACACACACACACACACACACACACACACACACACACACACACACATGTATGCTACAGAATATTACTCAGCCATCAAAAATAATGAAATTTTGCCATTTGCAACAACATAGATGGACTTGGAGGGTATTATGCTAAACGAAATAAGTCAGACAAAGACAAATACTATATGATATCACTTACATGAGGAATCTAAAAAATACAAAACACTAGCAAATATAACAAAAATGAAGCAGATTCACAGACATAGAGAACAGATTAGTGGTTTCCAGTGGAGGGGAGAGGAAATATGGGGTGGGGAATTAAGAAATACAAACTATTATGTATAAAATAAGCTACAAGGATATATTGTACAACACAGGAAATACAGCCAATATCTTATAATTACTATAAATGGAGTATAACCTTTAAAATTGTGAATCACTATATTGTACACCTGAAACATATAATATTGTACATCAACTATACTTAAATAAAAACATAAAACAAAATATAAGAGAATACAAAAAAGAAAAGAAATACCCCTATTTCAACTACATGACAAGGTAAACAGCAAGTAAATGGATAGTTCTATTTCAGATAGTTTAAATAAATCTGTACAAAAATAAGATACAACTTTGTGAAACTATTCACATCTCTATGTAGATGTGAATCATCACCTTTATGTATATGTCAGCTTAAGTTTGGTATGTGTACAAAGTCAACATTCAAAACAGAAATTGTATATAATATTCTAGTTCCAACTACTAATCTAGTTTTAACAGAAATGTTGTTGATATTGATTACTATTAAATATTAAGCAATAAACATTATTCAGTCTGTCAACTAATTTCTCTCTAGCTTAGACTTCTGATATGTATAGCTATCATAATACTCTTGAAGCAATAGGAATGTAGACCAGGTTACCAAATACCAGAATCTATGCTCATTGATAATTCTCTTCACTAATGTGGTGAATTATTTTATAAAATTATATGTTTCTGAGAGAATATAGCATGCACTATTCTAAATTCAAAGAACACTATGATGATTTAATCTATAATAGTTTCCTAAGTCTTTTTCACAGGCCATTGTATTTCAGTTCACATCTTATTACTGTCAGGTGGATTGATGACATGCTGAAATATAGTTTGCTAAAATAAATCTCCAGAAAAAAACTGTGCTCATGAAATCTCTAAATTATTAGTTAAAGTTACATATTTAAAACAATGCATTCATGGACTTCCCTGGTGGCATGGTGGTTAAGGATCCACCTGCCAATGCAGGGGACACTAGTTTGATCCCTGGTCTGGTAGGATCCCACATGTTGTAGAGCAACTAAGCCCATGCACTGCAACTACTGAGCCTGAGCTCTAGAGCCTGCAAGCCACAACTATTGAGCTCACGTGCTGCAACTACTGAAGCCCATGCACCTAGAATCCCATGCTCCACAACAAGAGAAGCCACCAAAATGAGAAATCCGTGCACACCCCATTCGCTACAACTAGAGAAAGCCCACACGCAGCAATGAAGACCCAACACAGCTAAAAGAATAAATAAATATATTTTTTAAAATGCATGCAGTTTTGTTTCTCTATCTTTCTACTTGTATAAAACTCAGTTTAGTATTATTAGAGAAGGAAAGTCCTTGAAAATTTACAATCATTAATGCAGTAATACACATATCATATATGTTATAATCTATCAGAGTCAAAATTTTTCAGGTCCACTTCACTACTAATGAAATGAAATTACACTACTACTACAATTATGCTCTACTACTAATGTAGCAAAATTACTAATGTAATTTCATCTCCATGATCTTCTTCAAATAGAATAGTAATGATTTTCAGTTTTTTAAGATTTGGTTTAAAGTTTTTAATAAACAAAAATCTTAAAACATCATTTTAAAGAGCAAGGCTTCAATTAATATATGTTCAAAGGAATTGGAGATGTAATAAAGAATATGGTCACTAAATGATTAAGTTCTTTCCCTGCCTACAGACTCCTGACATCTCTGGCCAGTCTTTTGAGCATCACCCACTCTGTGAGTGATATTTAATATGGTGGGAACCCTTTGATCATTGTGACTCTCCTAAAATTACACAAGCATAGAAAAAAAGAAAGAGCTCTAGGAGCTGAAACTTGTTCATAAAGTAATGTTTAAACTTTAAGAAATAATTATCTTCTTGTTTGTTTGAAGCCAAGTTAGAGGTATGCATGGGGAGGCTCTTGTCAAACATTTGGATATGTTTATCTTTGGTAAAAAGCCTGCAGGAAATGTATAAATCCCCTTCCCTGAGGCAGTCCTACCTCCTTTTATAGTCACCAACATCAGATACTGGCCTATAGGTTGGAAGAGTCTCTGATATATACTGACTCAGAATAACAGAGTGTTCTTCATGATCTTCTGTGCTTGTAAATACTGCACTAGCTTTTAGTTTTCCACAATTCTAAGATTTTTTTAACTGTTATACATAGAGGGTTTAATGCACTATTCTTTCTCTTTGTAGTGTTCTTCCTGATATAATGATTCATAAGAATATATTTTATAATTTCATTTTTTATTTTCTTTTTCATGTATAGTCTTCCATGACCTCCCGTATTGTCATGAAAAGCTGCTGTATTTCAAGAGAGACAACAGCAATAATTGCAAGTAGACAGGTTCTGCTTCTTTATCTGTTTATTTTCCTTGCTAACTGAAATTTAGGAAAGCTAGTGGAAGAAGGCATAGACTTCAATTTTTAGGTAATTCTACATCTGAAACATTTTTTAAGATTATAAGCACAATATTCTCTGGTGGAGATTTCCAATAGAGAAACTACATTATTTGTCACAACGTTTTATTTATTTATTTATTTTTGGCTGTGTTGGGTCTTCGTTTCTGTGAGAGGGCTTTCTCTAGTTGCTGCAAGCGGGGACCACTCTTCATCGCAGTGCACAGGCCTCTCACTATCGCGGCCTCTCGTTGCATAGCACAGGCTCCAGACGTGCAGGCTCAGTAGTTGTGGCTCATGGGCCCAGTTGCTCTGTGGCACGTGGGATCTTCCCAGACCAGGGCTTGAACCCGTGTCCCCTGCATTAGCAGGCAGACTCTCAACCACTGTGCCACCAGGGAAGCCCTGTCACAACGTTTTGTAAACTTTTATTTTCAAATAAATTAAAACTTAACAAAAAAGCTGCAAAAATTGCCAGGGATGCAAGGATTCTTCAATATACACAAATCAATCGATGTGATACACCATATTAACAAACTGAAGAATAAAAAGCATCATTTTGATAGATACTTTGAAAAAAGCATAGAAAAAGCTTTGGACAAAATTCAACACCCATTTATGATAAAAACTCTCCAGAAAGTGGGCATAGAGGGAACCTACCTCAACATAATAAAAGGCATAGATGAAAAGCCCACAGCTAAAATCATACTCAATGGTGAAAAACTAAAAGCATTTCCTCTAAGATCAGGAACAAGACACGGATGTCCACTTGCACCACTATTATTCAACATAGTTTTGGAAGTCTGAGCCATGGCAATCAGAGAAGAAAAAGAAATAAAAGGAATCCAAATTGGAAAAGAAGAAGTTAAACTGTCACTGTATGCAGATGACAAGATACTATACATAGAAAATCCTAAAGATATCACCAGCAAACTTCTAGAACTAATCAATGACTTTAGTAAATTCACAGGATACAAAATTAATACACAGAAATCTCTTGCATTCCTATATATTAAGAAGGAAAGATAAGAAAGAGAAATTAAAGAAACATTCCCATTTACTATCACATCAAAAAGAATAAAATGCCTATGAATAAACCTACCTAAGAAGGTAAAATACCTGTACTGCAAAAACTGTAAGACACTGCTGAGAGAAATTGAAGATGACAAAAATGGAGATGACACACAGATGGAGAGATATACCATGACCTTGGATTGGAAGAATCAATATTGTCAAAATGACTATACTACCCAAGGGAATCTACAGATTCAATGCAATCCCTATCAAATTATAAATGGCATTTTTAACAGAACTAGAACAAAAAATCTTAAAATTTGTATGGAGACAAAAAAGTCCCTGAATAGTGAAAGCAATCTTGAGAAAGAAAAATGGAGCTGGAGGAATCAGGCTCCCTGATTTCAGATTATACTACAAAGCTACAGTCATCAAAACAGTATTGTACTGGCACAAAAACAGATATAGATCAATGGAACAGGATAGAAAGCCCAGAAATAAACCCACATACCTATGGTCACCTAATCTATAAAAAAGGAGGCAAGAATATACAATGGAGAAAAGACAGTCTCTTCAATAAGTGGTGCTGGGAAAGCTGTACAACTACATGTAAAAGAATGAAATTAGAACATAGAACATACTATAACACCATAAACAAAAATAAACTCAAAATGGATTAAAGACCTAAACATAAGACCAGATACTATAACTCTTAGAGTAAAATGTAGGCGGAACACTCTCTAACATAAACTGTACCAAGATCTTTTTTGATACATGTCCTAGAATAATGGAAATTAAAAAATAATAATAAACAAATGGGACCTAATTAAATTCAAAGCTTTTGCACAGCAAAGGAAACCATAAATGAAACAAAAAGACAATCCACAGAATGGAAGAAAATAGTTGCAAATGATGCAACTGACAAAAGATTAATCTCCAAAATTTACAAACAGCTCATGCAGCTCAATATCAAAAATACAAACAACTCAATAAAAAAAATGGACAGAAGACCTAAATAGACATTTCTCCAAAGAAGACATACAGATGGCAAAGAGGTATATGTAAAGATGCTTAACATCACTAATTATTGGAAAAATACAAATCAAAACTACAATGAGATATCACCTCACACCAGTCAGAATGTCCATCATCAAAATATATACAAACAGTAAATTCTGGAGAGGGTGTGGAGAAAAGGGAACCTTCCTACACTGTTGGTGGAAATGTAAGTTGGTACAGCCACTATGGAGAAGAATATGCAGGTTCCTTAAAAATATTAGAAATAAAGTTCACCATATGATCCAGCAATCCCACTCCTAGGCATATATCCAGAGAAAATCATAATTTAAAAAGATGCATTCACCCCAATGTTTCTTGCAGCACTATTTACAATAGCCAAGACATGGAAGCAACCTAAATGTCCCTCGACAGGGAGTGGATAAAGATTGGTAAGCATATACAATGGAATATTACTCATCCATAAAAAAGAATGAAATAATGTCATTGCAGCAACATGGATGGACCTGGAGATTATCACACTAAATGATGTAAGTCAGACAGAGAAAAACAAATGTCATGTGATATCACTTTTATTTGGTAACTAAACAAAATGCTATAAATGAACTTATTTACAAAACAGGAACAAACTCATAGATTTAGAGAACGAACTTATGGTTGCCAGGGTTAAAGGAGGAGGAGGTACAGATTGGGAGTTTTGGATTGACATGTACACACTGCTGTATTTCAAAGAGATAACCAACAGAGACCTATTGTATAGCACAGGGAACTCTGCTCAGTGTTCTATCATAACCTAAATGGGAAAAGAATTTGAAAAAGAATAGATACATATATATGCATAACTGAATCAACTTTGCTGTACACCTGAAATCAACACATCATTATTAATCAACTATACTCAAATATAAAATAAAAATTAAAACAAAAACAAGCAAATGAAAACAAACAAAAAGTCTTACTGTATGTTTGGAAAATTTCCAGAGACAAAATCTGTATAATTTGATTTCTTCAAAAATAAACAGATATAAAACATGGTATATTAAGAATGTAGTGGATAGGGCACTTTGACAAGAAATATGAACTCCAAATCTGATTTGGTCCAAGGCATCATCATCTCACACCTTCCAGATTGGTCTCCTCTGTCCAGACTCTACCACTTCCAACAAGTCCTTCGCATGGTTTCAAGTGATTCTTTTAGAACACAGAACTCACTGTTTACATTGCTATCACATTTGATACTTCTCTTTTTTCTTCACTGATCACAGAAGAAAAAATATTTTACTGTGGCATTTTAAGAAATGTATGATATGCTAACCCTCCAACATTCTTTTCCAGACCTCACCTTGAACAATCTACCCTTTCCACTCAATGCCCAGTATTCTTCTGGCACACTATAATTTGTCCTATTCCCTGAACATTCCATGCATATACTTTTATACCTCTGTACTTTCCTTAATAAAGTACCTCAGCCAAGAATAGCCTTCTCAGTTACACTTCTTAAAATTTAACTCATTACTAAAAACCCAACTTAACTGATACCTTTAATGATCTTTTTCATTATCTTCACAATTAGTATGAATTTATACTCTGTTCTCAGTGTTTTATGAACTTTTTAACAGAAATCTTCACCTTATGCCTAATATAATTTAGTTATATACTAATATGTTTTTCATTGACTAGATTATAATATCACCAAGAGCACAAATTATACCTTAGCTGCCTTTGTATCTTCACTGTCTAGTCCCCTGGTACATAGAAGATGCTTCAGTTGTCTTGATAAGTCCAGAAAACTGGCTGTATAGAAGCACAATGTGCAACATTATAGAAAGAAACCATTCATTCATCATTGTGCTAAGATGACAAGAATCCAGTTTTTTAACTTATTCACATTTATTTAGTCATTCATTTGTCAATTATCAAGTATGAGTTCCCATTTTGTCTTGTAGTAATTGCACATCTATGTATTTCACAAGGACTTCTTGGCAATGCAAGGTTTTGCCTTATATATCTTATTTGTATTGGAAATGCACGCATCTGTATGGTAGAGACTAAAATCTCACTAGCAACAGACCCGCTTCAAAAGCCTGACCATTATAAAGTTTTCTAACCTTTTAAAGTGCCCTTAACTTGGCTATCATCACATGTTGCTCCAGAGTATCAGCTATCTATATCAATCTCTACAGTTTTAGCCACATTTTATCTCACTTCCAAGTCTTGCTTGATCCCCAAGGGAGACATTCTGTGATATCTTTATTTTATTTTAATTTCATGTTTATGAAAATAGGAAGCATCATGGATGAGCAGTGAAATAACTACACTGTGCCATATCAGAAGAGACTAAACACTTTCACCAATTTGCCCCTTACTGATATCCTATAACCTTCAAATAATCCTACCCCTACACTAACTTTGTTGCTGGGCTAGGAGGTTTTAAAACCAAAGTTGTCTCCCAATAGAACAGAGAACCTAGACTAAAAAAATTATTCTGGAGCCTTAACTCTGCATCTTCCTCAAAGCTGGATTAAGAACACCAGTGTCTAATATGCATGTATGCTTGATTTCATCTAAGAAACTCTCATTCATAAGAAAGTAGGTGGATAATTATACCCCAAAATATCTTGGAGAAATTCCTTATTGAATTAAATATTAATGAAAAAGCTTCTGGCCCTGAATAACATAACTGTGTTAAAATATCTAACACGAAAATATCTCTAGATATCCTTTGTGGATTTCTGTAAAGGATTGCCAGTAAGCAAATATAGTACTTCTGTTCAAAAGAGTAGTTTGGAGATTTTCCAATAAGTGAATTCTGCTGAACACCTGAAACAATTCCATAGCCAGTTTAAATAGACTGCAGATTCAGTAATGATTTATAATAACCATATATTGGATTTTTATGTGTGTATGTGCTTTAAATGGATATATGTGTTGAGTAAATACTGTTTTTATTAAACAATCCAGGGTTTTATAGAAATATTTATGGACAAAAATTGCACACTGATGCTTCTTTTTCAAGAGAATTTCAGAATTTATCAGTGAATTTTACCAGCTTTAAGGAAGAATTCTCTATGACAGAATACCTCCAAAGTAATAACTTAAATTAATAGAAAAATTATTCATAACTGTATTTTCATTAACTGCCATTTCTCAGAGATTCAGAGAATAGAGAATATTATAAAGATTTCCCCCAAAGTTCTAATAATTAAATGTTACATTTGTTTCATCAGAGGATAGTTGCTACTTGAAAATTTCCTCTCAGAACAGCTGTAAGACAATTGTACACTTCAGTGAAAAGAGCTCTTGATCAATAATCAATGTCCACAATACCATCAGTTTGGGAAGGTAAGAGTACTTCATACTTATAAACACTGGGCCTATTTACCAACATATTTCCTCTAATTTTCAAACTGTTGAAATTCTAATACAAATGAAAAATACATTATTTTTAAGTTCACTATGATGATTTCCAGCTCTCATTCAAGATAGGCTTGATATAATATCCAAGATCAACATTGTTTAAAGATAGACACGAAGTAATGAGCTGTGTGCTGTGGAAGTTAGAAGCTATATCCTACTCATCTTTGTATGTACCACATACTAACACAGTGCTATGCATCGAGCAGGTAGCTAATAATCATTCGTATGAAGGAAAAGAGAGGAGTAGGGGAGGGAAATTATAATAATAGTGCCTACCATTTATTAATAGATTATTCTGTACCAGGAAGTATGCTATTTACTTCACTTTCATTTCTTACGTATTGCTCACAATAATCCTGAGAAAGACAAAAGGAAGAATAGAGAATAAAAAAACATTTGTTTATGAGATGAAATAATATTTTATCAGCTAGAACCATGCTACTAGCATGCATCAGACATTAAATAAGGGTAAGGGATTAAGAGACACAAACTACTATGGATAAAATAAATAAGAAACAAGGGTATATTGTACAGCACAGGGAAATACAGCCATTATTTATACTCTATAACTTTATACTCCATAACTTTAAATGGAGTATAATCTATAATAATATTGAATCATTATGTTTTATACCTGAAAATAATATAAATCAAAAATATATCAATTTTTAAAAATTTATAAATAAAAATAAATACAATTTATACATTTAACTTGATTTTAAAAAAAGCAATAATGAGAAAAAAATCAGAAGGCTGAGTGAAAGACAGTTTAGTGGAATATTCTTTTCAATCTAGATAATCTTAAGTATTCTTACAATTTTGGGGTAGTTTATTAATGAGTTAATATTTGTGCCTAGAAGACCAAATTTATACCAACAATAATAAGCTAAAAAGTACAAAATATAATTATTCTGCTTGTCTTTCCTCAAATCTTGTTTTTCAGAAGAATATATTATTGATACAATATAATCCATGGAAAATCTTTCTACGAGGTAACGTCGTTCTAATAAAATAGAACTCTAGTAGCACCAAAGCCAGGATGGTATAATGTTCCCACTATATACATACCCCCTTCAAATATAGACACTCAACTTATTCAAATAGAGTAACAATGATAGCTGATGCCAAATGGGGTTTCCTTTCTAAAGGAGTTTGGGTAGCCTATCTTAAAGTCCTCTGAAGCTACTAGTGAAACTTTAGCTTTCATAAAATACATGCTGGTACATATTAAAATGCACTAGCACTGAGTTTCAGAGAACAGGCCATATTTTCCAAAGAACATCAAGGTTTTCTTTAAAAAAAAAAAAAGAGTTCAATAACCTCCTGAGGGTTTGGCCATCATATCTCAATGCAAGGCCCACCTATTTAAATTAGTATCTATTTGATTAACATGTTTGAATCATCTAGTTAAGTCATTGGCATGCATTAGATGAAAACTTAGTTTTGTGGTATATGCAAACGAATGTCTGTACTGATTTCATTTTCTAATTGTATGAGCATTTCCACTTGCAACTTTTAATCAATTTACCGATTAACATAAATCTTTGATTTAATATCATTTGCACCCTAGCAATACAATTGTATTAGCAAATATCAGTTATCTAAGTTAAATTCTTGGGTTAGAAAAGTGGAATATAAAAATAATTCAGTTTAGCTTACTCATATGTAGCTGAGATGTTCAATAATTAGACATTTTATGCTTTCATGATTCAAAAGAATAAAAATATTTTGCCAGACAAATCCTTTAAATTCTTTAAATTTAATAGTAGTTTTTCATAAACACGTTTGATAGGACAAACTAATGTAAGTTGATGATTTTGCCTTTTTTTTAACATCTTTATTGGAATATAATTGCTTTACAATGGTGTGTTAATTTCTGCTGTATAACAAAGTAAATCAGCTATACATATACATATATCCCCATATCTCCTCCCTCTTGCATCTCCCTCCCACCCTCCCAATCCCACCCCTCTAGGTGGTCACAAAGCACCGAGCTGATCTCCCTGTGCTATGTGGCTGCTTCCCACTATCTATTTTACATTTGGTAGTGTATATATGTCCATGCCACTCTCTCATTTCATCCCAGCTTACCCTTGTGCTTCCCTGTGTCCTCAACTCCATTTTCTACGCCTGCATCTTAATTTCTGTCTTGCCCCTAGGTTCTTTTTTTTTTTTTTTTTGCGGTATGTTGGTCTCTCACTGTTGTGGCCTCTCCCATTGCGGAGCACAGGCTCCGGACGTGCAGGCTCAGCGGCCATGGCTCACGGGCCCAGCCGCTCCACGGCATGTGGGATCTTCCCGGACCGAGGCATGAACCCATGTCCCCTGCATCGACAGGCGGACTCTCAACCACTGCGCCACCAGGGAAGCCCGCCCCTAGGTTCTTGAGAGGCTTTTTTTTTTTTTTAAGATTCCACATATATTTGTTAGCATATGGTATTTGTTTTTCTCTTTCTGACTTAATTCACTATGAATGACAGACTCCAGGTCAATCCACCTCACTACAAATAACTCAATTTCATTTCTTTTTATGCCTGAGTAATATCCCATTGTATATATGTGCCACATCTTCTTTATCCATTCATCTGTTGATGGACACTTAGGTTGCTTCCATGCCCTGGGTATTATAAACAGAGCTGCAATGAATATTGTGGTACATGATACTTTTTGAATAATGGTTTTCTCAGGGTATATGCCCAGTAGTGGGATTTCAGGGTCGTATGGTACTTCTATTTGTATTTTTTTTGTGTGTGTGTGTGTGTACCATTTTTAAAGTCTTTATTGAATTTGTTAAAATATTGCTTCTGTTTTTTTTTAACATCTTTATTGGGGTATAATTGCTTTACAATGGTGTGTTAGTTTCTGCTTTATAACAAAGTGAACTATTTGTAGTTTTTTAAGGAACCTCCATACTATTCTCCATAGTGGCTGAACCAATTCACATTCCCACCAACAGTGCAAGAGGGTTCCCTTTTCTCTGCACCCTCTCCAGCATTTATTGTTTGCAGATATTTTGATGATGGCCATTCTGACTGGTATGAGGTAATACCTCACTGTAGTTTTGATTTGCATTTCTCTAGTGATTAGTGACGTTGAGCATCCTTTCATGTGTTTGTTGACAATCTGTAGATCTTTGGAGAAATGTCTATTTAGGTCTTCTGCCCATTTATGGATTGGATTGTTTGTTGCTTTGATATTGAGCTGCATGAACTGCTTGTAAATTTTGGTGATTAATACTTTGTCAGTTGCTTCAGTGGGATGTTAAAGTCCTCTACTATGATTGTATTACTGTCATTTTCCCCTTTTATGGCTGTTAGCATTTGCCTTATGTATTGAGGTGCTCCTATATTGGGTGCATAAATATTTACAATTGTTATATCTTCTTCTTGGATTGATCCCTTGGTCATTATGGAGTGTCATTCTTTGTCTCCTATAGCAGTCTTTATTTTAAAGTCTATTTTGTCTGATATTAGTATTCTTACTCCAGCTTTCTTTTGATTTCCATTTGTATGGGATATCTTTTTCCATCTCCTCACTTTCAGTCTGTATGTGTCCCTAGGTCTGAAGTGAGTCTCTTATAGACAGCATATATATGGGTCTTGTTTTTGTATCCATTCAGCCAGTCTATGTCTTTTGGTTGGGGCATTTAATCCATTTATATTTAAGGTAATTATCGATATGTATGTTCCTATTACCATTTTCTTAATTGTTTTGGGTTTGTTATTGTAGGCCTTTTCCTTTTCTTGTGTTTCCTGCCTAGAGAAGTTCCTTTAGCATTTGTTGTAAAGCTGGTTTGGTGGTGCTGAAGTCTCTTAGCTTTTACTTGTCTATAAACGTTTTGATATTTCCGTCAAATCTGAATGATATCCTTGTTGGATAGTGTAATATTCATTGTAGGTTTTTCCCTTTCCTCACTTTAAATATGTCCTGCCACTCCCTTCTGGCTTGCAGAGTTTCTGCTGAAAGATCAGCTGTTTACCTTATGTGTATTCCCTTGTATGTTATTTTTTGCTTTTCCCTTGCTGCTTTTAATATTTTTTCTTTGTATTTAACTTTTGATAGTTTGATTAATATGTCTCTTGGCATGTTTCTCCTTGGATTTATCCTGATGGGACCATCTGAGCTTCCTGAACTTTACTGACTATTTTGTTTCCCATATTAGGGAAGTTTTCAATTATAATCTCTTCAATTATTTTCTCAGTCCCTTTCTTTTTCTCTTTTTCACCTGGGACCCCTACAATTCGAATGTTGGTGCATATAATGTCATTCCAGAGGTCTCTGAGCCTGTTCTTAATTCTTTTCATTCTTTATTCTTTATTCTGCTCTGTGGTAGTTATTTCCACTCTTTTATCTTCCAGGTCACTTATCCATTATTCGGCCACAGTTATTCTGCTCTTGATTCCTTCTAGAGAATTTTAAATTTCATTTATTGTGTTGTTCATTATTGTTTGTTTTCTCTTTAGTTTTTCTAGGTCCTTGTTAAACGTTTCTTGTTTTTGTCCATTCTATTTCCTAGATTTTGTATCATCTTTACTATCGTTACTCTGAATTCTTTTTCAGATAGACTGCCTATTTCCTCTTCATTTGTTTGGTCTGGTGGCTTTCTACCTTGCTTCTTCATCTGCTGTATATTTCTCTGTCTTCTCATTTTGCTTAACTTACTATGTTTGGGGTCTACTTTTCGCAGGCTGCAGGTTCAGAGATCCCTTTGTTTTTGGTGTCTGCCCCCAGGGCCTAAGGTTGGATCAGTGGGTTATAATCACTCTTTCTTTCAGATAGCTCAAAGTTTTGTAATGCTCTGGTTGCTGGCTGTCAGCACAGTGGCAGTGCCTCATCTGCTTCTCCTCCTCAGCTGCTACACTGTTTGGTGCTCCATCTTCTGGGTCTCCCTGTGAACACACTGGGCAACTGCTACAAGCAGGGTAGGGGCAAGGGGTGCGGGGGTCAGCAAGAGAGAGTGGGAGGCTAATCCAAAGCTTTCCACTCTTCACACAAGCCCTCCCCAGCTTCTGAGCATGACCAGCAGCCCAGCTTTGCCCTAGGAGGACTTTCCAAATGTACACGCAGCAGTTCTGGGTTTTCATGGCCAATGTTTTTGCCTTTTAACACAATTTTGAGAATCCAAAAAGGCATTTCTCCCATTATTTTATAACTCAGTTCTTCAAATAACTGAGTGCAAATTTAAAATTGATAAAAGTTGAATGATCTTGAAATTGTTTAGTATGGATATTTAACAGTGAGAATAGAGAATATTGTCTTTTTTAAACATAGGAGATCACTAAATTTTTTCCTCCTCTCCAAACTCATAGTCTACAAAATATTTCCAAACATGTGGCCCACAAAGTCTCTGTCCATCTAAATATATTTATG
The DNA here is from genome assembly GCF_003676395.1 of Aethalodelphis obliquidens. Classification (NCBI taxonomy): domain Eukaryota; kingdom Metazoa; phylum Chordata; class Mammalia; order Artiodactyla; family Delphinidae; genus Aethalodelphis; species Aethalodelphis obliquidens. The sequence continues at coordinate 4,441,339 of NW_020837998.1, forward strand.
TATAGAGAGCTGAAGATGTTTACAATAAGGTAGTATATGAACCTGACACATTAGCAATCAAACAGGAAAATTCTGCTTGGTAAAAATAAAAAATATATATCTGACTCCAGAGGCCAGAATTAAATTGTGAGTTCATGTACATCATTAAATGTACTCAGATTGTTTTTTGTTTTTCTGTTTTTTTACATCTTTATTGGAATATAATTGTTTTACAATGGTGTGTTAGTTTCTGCTTTGTAACAAAGTGAATCAGTTATACATATATATGTTCCCATAACTCTTCCCTCTTGCGTCTGCCTCCCTCCCACTCTCCCTATCCCACCCCTCTAGGTGGTCACAAAGCACCGAGCTGGTCTCCCTATGCTATGCGGCTGCTTCCCACTAGCTATCTATTTTACATTTGGTAGTGTATATATGTCCATGCCACTCTCTCGCTTTGTCACAGCTTCCCTTCCCCCTCCCCATATCCTCAAGTCCATTCTCTGGTAGGTCTGTATCTTTATTCCTGTCTTACCCCTAGGTTCTGCATGACAGTTTTTTTCTTAAATTCCATATATATGTGTTAGCGTATGGTATTTGTCTTTCACTTTCTGACTTACTTCACTGTGTATAACACACTCTAGGTCCATCCACCTCATTACAAATAGGTCAAATTGGTTTCTTTTTATGGCTGAGTAATATTCCATTGTATATATGTGCCACATCTTCTTTATCCATTCATCTGATGATGGACACTTAGGTTGTTTCCATCTCCGGGCTATTGTAAATAGAGCAGCAATGAACATTTTGGTATATGACTCTTTTTGAATTGTGGTTTTCTCAGGGTATATGCCCATTAGTGGGATTGCTGGGTCATATGGTAGTTCTACTTGTAGATTTTTAAGGAACCTCCATACTGTTCTCCATAGTGGCTGTACCAATTCACATTCCCACCAGCAGTGCAAGAGTGTTCTCTTTTCTCCACACCCTCTCTAGCATTTATTGTTTCTAGATTTTTTGATGATGGCCATTCTGATGTGTGCGATGATATCTCATTGTAGTTTTGATTTTGCATTTCTCTAATGATTAATGATGTTGAGCATTCTTTCATGTGTTTGTCGGCAGTCTGTATATCTTCTTTGGAGAAATGTCTATTTAGGTCTTCTGCCCGTTTGTGGATTGGGTTGTTTGGTTTTTTTTGTTATTGAGCTGCATGAGCTGCTTATAAATGTTGGAGATTAATCCTTTGTCAGTTGCTACATTTGCAAATATTTTCTCCCATTCTGAGAGTTGTCTTTTGGTCTTGCATGGTATCCTTTGTTGTGCAAAAGCTTTGAAGTTTCATTAGGTCCCTTTTGTTTATATTTGTTTTTATTTCCATTTCTCTAGGAGGTGGGTCAAAAAGGATCTTGCTGTGATTTATGTCATAGTGTATTCTGCCTATGTTTTCCTCTAAGAGTTTGATAGCTTCTGGCCTTACTTTATGTCTTTAATCCATTTTGAGCTTATTTTTGTGAATGGTGTTAGGGAGTGATCTAATCTCATACTTTTAGATGTACCTCTCCAGTGTTCCCAGCACCACTTATTGAAGAGGCTGTCCTTTCTCCACTGTACATTCCTGCCTCCTTTATCAAAGATAAGGTGACCATATGTGCATGGTTTTATCTCTGGGCTTTCTATCCTGTTTCATTGTTCTATCTTTCTGTTTTTGTACCAGTACCATACTGTCTTGATTACTGTAGTTTTGTAGTATAGTCTGAAGTCAGGGAGCCTGATTCCTCCAGCTCTGTTTTTCGTTCTCAAGATTGCTTTGGCTATTTGGGGTCTTTTGTATTTCCATACAAATTGTGAAATTTTTTGTTCTAGTTCTGTGAAAAATGCCAGTGGTAGTTTGATAGGAATTGCATTGAATCTGTAGATTGCTTTGGGTAGTAGAGTCATTTTCACAATGTTGATTCTTGCAATCCAAGAACATGGTATATCTCTCCATCAATCTGTATCATCTTTAATTTCTTTCGTCAGTGTCTTATAATTTTCTACATACAGCTCTTTTGTCTCCTTAGGTAGGTTTATTCCTCGATATTGTATTCTTTTTATTGCAATGGGAAATGGGAGAGTTTTCTTGATTTCACTTTCAGATTTTTCATCATTAGTGTATAGGAATGCCAGAGATTTCTGTGCCTGAATTTTGTAACCTGTTAACTTACCAAATTCATTGATTAGCTCTAGTAGTTTGCTGGTAGCATTTTCAGGATTCTCTATGTATAGTATCATGTCATCTGCAAACAGTGACAGCTTTACTTCTTCTTTTCCAATTTGGATTCCTTTCATTTCCTTTTCTTCTCTGATTGCTGTGGCTAAAACTACCAAAGCTATGTTGAATAAGAATGGTGAGAGTGGGAAACCTTGTCGTGCTCCTAACCTTAATGGAAATGCTTTCTGTTTTTCACCACTGAGGACAATGTTGGCTGTGGGTTTGTCATATATGGCCTTTATTGTGTTGAGGAAAGTTCCCTCTATGCCTACTTTCTGCAGGGTTTTTATCATAATTGCGTGTTGAATTTTGTCAAAAGCATTCTCTGCATCTATTGAGATGATCATATGGTTTTTCTTCTTCAGTTTGTTAATATGGTGTATCACTTTGACTGATTTGCATATATTGAAGAATCCTTGCATTCCTGGAATAAACCCCACTTGATCATGGTGTATGATCCTTTTAATGTGCTGTTGGATTCTGTTTGCTAGTATTTTGTTGAGGATTTTTGCATGTATGTTCATCAGTGATATTGGACTGTAGTTTTCTTTCTTTGTGACATCCTTGTCTGATTTTGGTGTCAAGGTGATGGGGCCCTGTAGAATGAGTTTGGGAGTGTTCCTCCCTCTGTTATATTTTGGAAGAGTTTGAGAAGGATAGGTGTTAGCTCTTCTGTAAATGTTTCAAAAATTTGCCTGTGATGCCATCTCGTCCTGGGCTTTGGTTTTTTGGAAAAAATTTAATCACAGTTTCATTTTCAATGCTTGTGATTGGTCTGTTCATATTTTTATTTCTTCCTGATTCAGTTTTGGCATGTTGTGCATTTCTAAGTATTTTTCCAATTCTCCCAGGTTGTCCATTTTATTGGCATGGATTTGCTTGTAGTAATCTCTCATGATATCTTGTATTTCTGCAGTCTCAGTTGTTACTTCTCCTTTTTCATTTCTAATTCTATTGATTTGAGTCTTCTCCCTTTTTTTCTTGATGAGTCTGGCTAATAGTTTACCAATTTTGTTTATCTTCTCAAAGAACCAGCTTTTAGTTTTATTAATCTTTGCTATCATTTCCTTCATTTCTTTTTCATTTATTTCTGATCTTATATTTATGATTTCTTTCCTTCTGATAACTTTGGGGTTCTTTTGTTCTTCTTTCTTTAATTGCTTTAGGTGCAACATTAGGTTGTTTATTCGAGATGTGTCCTGTTTCTTAAGGTAGGATTGTATTGCTATAAACTTCTCTCTTAGAACTACTTTTGCAGCATCCATAGGTTTTGGGTCTTCTTGTCTCCATTGTCACTTGTTTCTAGGTATTTTTTGATTTTCTCTTTGATTTCTTCGGTGATCACTTCGTTATTAAGTAGTGTATTATTTTGCCTCCATGTGTTTGTATTTTTTGTACATCTTTACCTGTAATTGATAACTAGTCTCATACCATTGTTGTTGGAAAAGTTACTTGATACAATTTCAATTTCCTTCAATTTACCAAGGCTAGATTTGTGACCCAAGATATGATCTATCCTGGAGAATGTTCCATGAGCACTTGAGAAAAATGTGTATTCTGTTGTTTTTGGATGGAATGTCCTATAAGTATTAATTAAGTCCAGCTTTTTAAATGTATCATTTAAAGCTTGTGTTTCCTTATTTATTTTCATTTTGGATGATCTGTCCTTTGGTGAAAGTGGATTGTTAAAGTCCCCTACTATGAATGTGTTACTGTCGTTTTCCCCTTTTATGGCTGTTAGTATTTTCCTTATGTATTGAGGTGCTCCTATATTGGGTGCATAAATATTTACAATTGTTATATCTTCTTGAATCGATCCCTTGATCATTATGTAGTGTCCTTCTTTGTCTCTTCTAATAGTCTTTATTTTAATGTCTATTTTGTCTGATATGAGAATTGCTAGTCCAGGTTTCTTTTGGTTTCCATTTGCATGGAATATCTTTTTCCATTCCCTTACTTTCAGTCTGTATGTGTCTCTAGGTCTGAAGTGGGTCTTTTGTAGCCAACATATATATTGGTCTTTTTTTTGTATCCATTCAGCCAATCTGTGTCTTTTGGTGGGAGCATTTAGTCCATTAAATTTAAGTTAATTATCAATATGTATATTCCTTTTCCAATTTTCTTAATTGTTTTGGGTTTGTTATTGTAGGTCTTTTCCTTCTCTTTTTTTCTTGCCTAGAGAAGTCCCTTTAGCATTTGTTGTAAAGCTGGTTTGGTGGTGCTGAACTCTCTCAGCTTTTGCTTGTCTCTAAAGATTTTAATTTCTCCATCAAATATGAATGAGATCTTTGCTGGGTAGAGTAATTTTGGTTGCTGGTTTTTCTCCTTCATCACTTTAAATATGTCCTGCCAGTCCCTTCTGGCTTGTAGAGTTTGTGCTGAAAGATCAGCTGTTAACCTTATGGGGATTCCCTTGTGTGTTATTTGTTGTTTTTCCCTTGTTGCTTTTAATATGTTTTCTTTGTATTATTTTTTGACAGTTTGATTAATATGTGTCATGGCATATTTCTCTTTGGATTTATCCTGTATGGGAGTCCCTGTGCCTCCTGGACTTGATTGACTACATCATTTCCCATATTAGGGAAGTTTTCAACTAAAATCTCTTCAAATATTTCCTCAGTCCCTTTCTTTTTCTCTTTTTCTCGATCCCCTATAATTCGAATGTTGCTGTGTTTAATGTTGTCCCAGATGTCTTTGAGACTGTCCTCAGTTCTTTTCATTGTTCTTTTTCTTTATTCTGCTCTGCAGTTGTTATTTCCACTATTTTATCTTCCAGGTCACTTATCCCTTCTTCTGCCTCAGTTATTCTGCTATTGATCCCATCTAGTGTATTTTTAATGTCATTTATTGTGTTGTTCATCGTTGCTTGTTTCTTCTTTAGTTCTTCTAGGTCCTTGTTAAATGTTTATTGCATTTTGTCTATTCTGTTTCCAAGATTTTGGATCATTTTACTATCATTATTCTGAATTCTTTTTCAGGTAGACTTCCTATTTCCTCTTCATGTGTTAGGTCTGCTGGGTTTTTATCTTGCTCCTCCATCTGCGGTGTGTTTTTCTGTCTTCTCATTTTGCTTATGTTACTGTGTTTGGGGTCTCCTTTTTGCAGGCTGCAGGTTCATAGTTCCCGTTGTTTTTGGTATCTGTCCCCAGTGGCTAAATTTGGTTCAGTGGGTTGTGTACGCTTCTTGGTGGATGGGACAAGTGCCTGCGTTCTGGTGGATGAGGCTGTATCTTGTCTTTCTGTTGGGCATGTCCACGTCTGGTGGTGTGTTTTGGGGTGTATGTGGACTTATTATGATTTTACGCAACCTCTCTTCTAATGGGTGGGGTTGTGTTCCTGTCTTGCTGTTGTTTGACATAGGTTGTCCAGCACTGTAGCTTGCTGGTCGTTGAGTGAAGCTGTGTTCTGGTGTTGAGATAGAGATCTCTGGGAGATTATTGCCATTTGATGATATGTGGAGTTGGGAGGTCTCTTGTTGACCAGTGTCCTGAAGTTGGCTCTCCCACCTCAGAGGCACAGCACTGGCTCATGGCTGCAGCAACAATAGCCTTTCATCCACACAACTCAGAATAAAAGGGAGAAAAAGTATTAAGAAAGAAAGAAAGAAAGAAAGAAAGAAAGAAAGAAAGAAAGAAAG